>NC_029785.2:3985456-3995928 GCF_000816755.2 Arachis ipaensis
ACAAAGGGGAATCAAAGAGTTATTCAAGGCAACATTTTGTGATAGTTTGGTCAACAGTTGGTGGATTCTCATTCTTGGTTTTGGTGTCAGCAATTGTTTTTGCTTGCTTCAGAAGTAATAAAGTTGTGACTGTGAAACCTTGGGCCACAGGGTTGAGTGGCCAGCTTCAAAAAGCATTTGTAACAGGTAACTAACTAACTAACTAACTAACTAACTTTTGCTAACTGACAGTTATTTCTTTTTCATGTAAGCTACAGAATTCAACTTCAAAATGCACGCCAGAAATTCTATAATCATTAGTTGTTGTATCGTGTGGGATACTTTATAGATACTTCTAATTAGAGTAATTATCCAAGTCATTCTTAAGGTTTTTAAAATGGGACATTTTAGTTTCTAAGATTTTAAAATACAAAAAACACTTCTCAACGTTTATTTTCGTTAAGACAATACCGTCTTTTTCTAATTTGATTTGAAGAGTGAAGTACAAAACAGTCCTCGAAGAGTTTAAAATATTTCAAAACAGTCCCTAACAAATTTTTAAAATTTTAAAATAGTCATTGCAATTAAACAGATTAAATTGGAAAGGGACTGTATTGTCTAATGGAGGTAAATGTTAGAGATTGTTTTGTGTATTTTAAAATTTGAAGGACTAAAGTGTTCTACGATATTAAAACCTCAAGAACTGATTCGGTTAATTAATCTTTCCATTATATATTTTCATACCTAGATAAGTAAAAATTTTATATTAATAAACCATGTAAGAACGTTTTGTCGTGTTTAAAATAATTTCTATTAACACTGAGATTGACATTCATTTTATTTTGGTTAAAAATTTGAGTCTTATGTTGATTATTTTTCCAATTTCATTTGTTATACTAAAGCAGCATACTCATGAATCGATTGCAATTTCAGGTGTTCCAAGTCTGAAAAGAGCAGAACTTGAAGTAGCTTGTGAATATTTCAGCAACATTATTGGTTCTATACCAGATGGAACTGTTTATAAGGGGACACTCTCCAGTGGAGTTGAGATAGCAGTGGCATATTCTTCAGTTACTTCATCTAAAAACTGGTTGAAAAGTATGGAAGCGCAATACCGGAAGAAGGTATGTGCATTGTGCATGAAAGAAAATGTGGCGAATGCGCTGCAGTTTATATATGCTGTGGTTTTTGTTTCTCAACTTTGTTTTGATTTTGATGTTTCTAGATAGAGACATTGTCAAGGGTGAACCACAAGAATTTTTTGAACCTGATTGGATACTGTGAAGAGAGAAAGCCATTCACAAGGGTTATGGTTTTCGAGTATGCTCCGAATGGAACACTATTTGAGCATCTGCATGGTGAGAGATGTGTTTTCTTATTGAAATTTTTAATTACATGATTAAGTTAATAACCATAAGATGCTAATTATAGTTGATTAGTCTTTTCTCATTTTACTTAAACATATATGGGAGAATTAAGAAGTTATTGAAATAGCTTAGATGCAAGTTCTTGAGATAGAAGAAACATAAATGAAAAACAAGTCTAGGGCCTTCACTTTATACCTTCAAGTAATAGGTATGCAAGTTTCATGATGTAAAGTCAATAATTTCTTGATCAAGAAGAAAGGAGGGATTTGAATTGCATCTTAGGAGGGAGGGAGTTGTTAGTTATATTTGAAGGTTTTGAAAACAGGCTTCAGATTAGGTCAAGCCGAGAATTAAGCCTTTAGCGAGTAATATGTCAAGCTCAGGCCCGAATTTATGGCATAGGCCATAGAACCTGGCTGGTTTGGCCTGACCTGTTTCCACCCCAACATTTTGGGAGAGCTAGTCTCAACTTCAGCTTGTTAATGTCGAATTGTCGATTATGTCCTTGACATGTTAATGTTGTTTGAATGCTTTATGTATGCCTTTGTAGTCCTAGAAGCAGAACAACTAGACTGGGGAATGAGAGTGAGGATAGCTATGGGAATAGCCTATTGCCTAGAACATTTGCATCAACTGACGCCGGCCGTCGCCCATGGAGACCTGATCTCTTCCTCTATATACCTTACTGAAGACTATGCTGCCAAGTTATCAGACCTTAGTTTCTGGAACAACATAAAAGATTCTGAAGCCATTCAGCTCTCTGAAACAACTTGGACACATATAAAGGACAATGTCTATAGCTTCGGCATGATACTGTTTGAATTGATAACCGGTAGGATTCCTTACGCCGTGGAAAACGGCTTTCGTGTGGATTGGACGGCAGAGTATATAAGGAGGCAGCCCTTGAAAGATATGGTGGATACAAGGCTGAACAATTTGAAAGAAAGTGAAGTTGAGAAATGGTCTCAAGTTATTAAGAGTTGTGTGCATCCAAATGCAGAGAAAAGACCAAATATGAGAGAGGTTGTTGCTAAGCTGAAGGAAATAACTGCTATGGAGCCTGATGGAGCAACTCCAAAATCATCACCACTATGGTGGGCAGAATTAGAAATTATGGATGCGAATTCAGACATTAATCCATGAAATTAGCCCCCACAGTTTGATGATAATCTGAGCAATCAGTTTCATGCCATTTTATGATTCTTCCTTCCTTTCTTTTTATTTTATTTTTATTTCTTTCTGTGTTTACTCTGTTTTACATGTTTCTTGTGAAGCTAACAGAAGTAGGGTGTACTTGTGTAGAAGAGAGAATCTGTCTCATGGAGAGAATGGTGTATGTAAATATTTGAGGAATGGAAAATACTTCCTTAAATTTTCTACTTTTATTTATTTATTTATTTTTTAATTAAATTATCAAAAGATAACTAAGTATGAATAGACTCAGCACAAATATGATCTATAACAAGGCATTATAACATTATTTGATTCCTGTAGTTGGTTCCACCTAATGGTATAATTCTATGCAGGTTGTTAAAATAAAGACAAAAACAATAACAATCCTTTGCACCAAGAAAAACAGCAACAAACACAACCTAAGATGGTCAATCATTATGACCTTTTTTGCCACACTCACTTGGGTTGTAGTGTTCTTTCTAACATAGACATGTGCATGTATCTTACTTTTCCCAGACATGAAATCTTAGGACAAGTTATTAATTATTTGTTCTGTCTTTTCCATTTTTGGCAAAACAATTCAGGACAGAATAATAAATTATAGAGAGGAAACAACAGGTGTGGATCTCTTTATAACTCTGTAACTGTACAAGAGGATGTGCAAATAGTATGAGACAAATTCTGTGCACATATCACATATCAAAATCAATGGAGTAACCACTCAAAAAATCATCCTAATTTACACCTGAATCATCCTCCAATTTCACTATGCAAACAATTTTTGTTTCTTGCATTGTGATTCCATAATCCATGTCCTCCCATTTTAGATGGTTCATGCAGGATTTTTCAGACTTCTGAGGGAAAACATTCAGTCACTTGGGAACTCCACATTTTATCACTTCGATTCGGACGGAGTTTAGTATCAAGATTTCAGCTTTTGTGTCCTTCGATACAACTCCAGTGTGTCTGCATGGTTCGGGTCTAAGCAAAGAGCTGCTTGACAATCCTGAAGAGCAGAGGATAGGTCTCCCATCGACTCGTAAAATGCAGCTCGAAGATGAAGCACTTGCAGGTCAGGCTTGAAATTTATGACTTTGCTAAGTTCTTCCACAGCTTCATTTTCTCTTTGCTCATCCATCATCACTAATCATTGAGGTCATATAAATGAGACTAAGTAAAATAGTCGATTTTACAAGTGATGTGTGTCTCTAGAGTCTAGAGTAATCATAAGAAGTATATCCTCAATTATGTGTTATCTGTCACCATCACTTTTTGGTACATCCTTGGATCAATATATTTGGATATTAGATTCCGGGATGTACCAAAAAGTAATCGCAATAGATAAAATGAAACGGAACGAGTAACTTTTCTAACTGCAGGTTAAAACCACATCTGAACTTTACAAAAGATTTCTACTAGTCTAGGAGAGCTTAGGAATCATAACATTGATTGTGGAATACAAAAACCACCATCAAATTTAATAATTCTGACTAATGATATTAGAGTGAATGATAAACTTAAGTACCTGCTGCTCTGTATCTATATGGATATGTCCTTAAAGGATCCATCTGAGTTGCAACATCAAGATCAGCCTTTGCCATCTCGCGGTCACAATATTCTGACCGTTTCTCATATGCTGAAGCATTGCTCTCCGCCTTCTCGATTAGCTTGGTCATTTCGTCGTAAGCAGCTTTTCGTTGATTCTTCTGCTGATAAACGCGTGCTAGACCTTGATGAGCTCTTGTGTGCCTAATTGCAAGGGCATTACTGTAACATTCTCTTGCAAGTTCTAGCTTACCGGAATCCACATAAATACTCCCTAGGTTGTTCAATGCCTGCGAAATATTGCATAAAACAATGAAACAAGAACAGAACACAGAAACCAATATCAAGAACACTAACAGAAACTACTAACTTGTCCTTTGCGAAGACCGTCTGAAGGACATTTAAGTGCTTCTTGAAGAAGTTGGATAACATAGGAAGCAGATTCAGGATCCAAATTAGAATCTGCCAACACATATGCTTTCAGAAAAAACGCTTCAAATGATCTCTGAATTTCAATGGATCTGTCAGCCCTTGCAAGAGCTTCTTCGCGATAGCCGGTGTCATATAGTATCCATCCTTCATATATTAGCCTTTCTTGCATTGAGCTAGAGTGATTTCTTGCCAACCGCAAACTGCGCATTGCGGCCTTTTGACAGTTTAACCTGTGAATTATGTAGATTTGAGGACTTCTATTCTATACACATTGTAAATACTAAGCTTAATTTGAAGACAAAAAATAGCAACATTGTGCTAGTTTTGGAAAAACCAGTATCAATCAAACACAAAATTGTGATATTCCAAGGAATTCAATATGCATTCCTAACATACCAAAACATCATTACAGTAAAACTCAAGTCCTATGATTCCAATACAAAGTGCAATAAACATAATAGGCATTCTAAGTTAAAGAAAAAGTCATAACTGAAGGTTGGTTCTGGAGAAGCTTACCTCAAGAGGAGTAGAGACTGACGAAACTCTAGCAAGCTCTTCCCGGGATCATTCTCTAGCATCTGATGGATAATCGCCAAAGAACCAACATCATCAACAGAAGACCATTGATCATACAATTGCATCCAGCAATCACCTTGACTCTTCTGCTGAACTCTGCGGCTCAAAAGTTGGAGCAAGTATTCTGCATTGATCTTCCCATGTGAAGTTATGTAATTCGGTTCTATAGTTAACAATGCTCGAATATCTCGAATGGCGCTATCATGATCCCCCAGAGAAATGTACAACCAAGCCCTCAATTCTAGGCAATCCGGGGAGAGCTTGAATCCAATGAACTTATCTAGCTCCATGATTCCTTCCTTTGTCTGCCTCTCCTCAACCTTTGCCAAGGCTCTATACTTATATGGAAACGAAAGCGAAGGGTCTAATTCAGTTGCTACATCCAAATCTAGACTCTTTTCCTTTCCCATATTGTAGAGAGAACGCTCCTGATACATCCACCCGGCTCGCTTATGGCTGAATATGAGAGAACTAATTAACTTGTAGGCCGAATACGGTTGGCCTAGCTTGTACTTGGTCCTGGCCACACCAGCCATAGAATAAACATGCCCTGCCTCAACCGCAGCCTCGAAACAACGTTGTGCATCCTTATACTCTTTCCTTTCAAGCAAAACACACCCCAATTGATGGAAAGCAAGTGCCTTCTGCCATCTCTCGCTAGCACACTCCCTCATTCTCTCCAGCAACATCACTGTTGTTTTGGAAATCATGCTTTCCTCCATGGCAACCTGGCTTAGGAAATAGTACAACAAGAAAGAATCATACCCCACCATGGCCAACCTCGCCTTCGCCTCGTAGCTACAAAAAACCTTAACAACCTTTGAATTATGTAGAGAATTAGGAAGCTCCCTAAGCAAAACTTGCAAGCATGAACCTACAAGAAGTTTAGCCCTCTCTTCAATTCCATACTCAATAAGAATCAAAGCTTCATCAATAGTCCAAACAATTGAAGCCAAATAAGCATCACAATCACACTTCAAATCCTCACAACAAAACCTATTAGCAAAAGAAAGAAGCTCCAAAACAATCATGGGAGAAAAAAGTTCCAACCTTTTTGTCCTGCTGTAAAATTCCAATGCCCTCATTCCCTCAGAGCAAATCCCATTCCCTGAGAACTCAATCTTCTTCATCTTTGCCTCCGAAAATCCACCATAGAGCATTGCTCCAAATGGTTCTGAAAGTGCCGCAATTTTGCACCTAACACACCCAATTCCCTCATTCCCAACACAAAATAAAACATCACTTTTCTCAGTTTCCAAACAAACATTGGCATTCACATTCTCAATCTCAGTGAAATTATCTTGTTTTGATGAATCTTTATGACACTGGCACTTATCATTGACTGAAAAAAGCCTATTACTTAACCCATGTTCTAGATTCTTCTTAGGACATTCAAGAACATAACCACCACACTCCATTGGAGACAAACCAACAAGCTCATCATCTCTTCTCTCAAATCTCAACCATGCCGAAGTTACAACCTTTGAGATCACATCTTCTGCGTTCTCTCGCGCCATTCTCAGACACCTTCTCAGTATCTTCTGGTCTCCAATTCCACGCAAAAGCGAGTACTGTTCCACATACAACAACAACATTGCTTCTTTCTGTGGCTGTGATGGTGAACAAGAAGAAGAACACTCCATTCTGTTATAGAGTTCTGCTAAGGAATCTATGAGGTTAATTGGCTTAAGAAAAGGTTCTATGGTTGGCTCAATGGTTTCAGTTGAAGGAAGCTGAAGAGATGCAACAAGGTTTGAAATAGCTGAAGGTGTGTTGTTGTTGTTGTTGGTGGCGGTGGTGGTGGTGATGGATTTCAGCTTTGACCAAGAATATGGTAACTTTGTTCTGTGTTTACTGTTATTGTTGTTGTTGGATTTGGTGGAAGCCATTGATGAAGCTTTGTTGGAAGCTTTGTTGTTGTTGCAGGTGCTAGTGCTAGTGCTACCACCACCACCATTGGCTTTTTCTGATGAAGAACTAAGAGCATGTACTTGAGTGCTCTTGAATCGTTCACTTAGCTTCAATCCACGCATTTTTGTTTTATGACTCCTTTTTTGGTTTTCTTGAACCCCTTTTGGATAAAGTTCTCAACTTTGAAGAGACATTAACATGGGGTGTGAAAAACTTTGAGGGAGACAATGATGATGATGTTCATTCTGCTTCACTTGCTTCATTCTAAAACTCACCAGAGAGAGAGAGAGAGAGGGGTTTGAATTGAATTGTTACAAGATAGTACAGATTAAAGAAAGGTTGTAGTTGTAGCAGAAAAGGGGAAAGAGAAGTTTGTTGGGATTTTGGTGATGCAATTTTTGAGAGAAAGATGGTGTGAGTGATGATGATACAGACCAATGGCCTAAACTGAACTTGGCATCTTGTTTTTCGTGACAAAGAGGATCAAAGCGTTGAAATTCTCAGGCTTTAGGAATACGCTTTTTATTTCTAGTCTTGGAGTTCATGTGTTTTTTTTTTTTTTAATAATGTGAATATTTGGATTGACTCACAAATCTGACACTCAAATTTTTTTATGATTTCAAATTTGATTCTAAATTTTATTTCTAAAATAAAATTAAACCTCTAATTTGTGAATTCTAATTTTAAAAAAAATATCTATATATCCTTCACGAACATACCATTTTTTATAATTGAGCATAACATATTCTGAGTTTTCATCACTAAAAAAATTCGCCTTATAAAAAATGTGCTTTTCTACGTTAGATTAAAGAATGGTACACAATAATAAGTAAAATGATTAAATATTGAAATTAATCTTAAAAGATTATTTGTTTTTTAAATTGATTCTTAAAAGATTAGTATATAAAATAACACTATTACATGTATTTAATAGTCCTAATTAAATGTTAACATGATAATTTATAAAATTAAATCGAATAAAATCTTGGTATATAAAGTAACACTATTGCATGTATTTGACTATCCTAATTGAAGGTTAACATGATAATTTATAAAATTAAATCAAATCAAATCTAAGTTGAAGAATTTTAATGCCTTAAGGTCTTTTTCAATTTAAAATTGATTTGATCTAATTGCATAAACTTATTATATTAGCAGGCAATTAAGATTGTCAGGTATATATTGTGGTTAATGTAGTGCCATTTAACATGTCACATCAACAAATTTTAACACTGTTAGCAATAAAAATGACTAAAAGACTAATACGATTAATTTAAAATTTTCAAAAGACGAATTTAATTAAAAAAATATTTTGAAAGCCAATTTTAAAAACGAGTGATCTTAGATGGACAAATTTAACCATTTAATCTAAGTAAAACACACCTATTAAAAATTAATTTAGGTTATTGGACTAATCAATTTATTCCTCCATTTTTCTCAAATTATATTTACATTTTAATTTGATCTTTAATTTTAATTTATTCAGTTTTATCTCCTAATTTAATATATATGACTCAAATTAATTATCGATTTTTTTTTTCACAAAACCGTTAACATGATGAGATAGATTAATAATTGCCACGTTAATCTCTCTAAAAACTATTTGAGGTGATAATTAAAAGTTTTTACTTCAATTAATTGCTACATCAAATAATTATTATGGAGTCTAACATAATAGTCCTTAGTCTATCTCAATATATTGTTAATGATTTTGTGATGAAAACAATGTTATGGACCAATGTGAATTATAAATATTAAATTAGGAGACCAAATTGAGTAAATGAAAATTTTAGAAACCAGCTTAAGACGTAAATATAAATTCAAAGACTGATAATATTATCTCATGCAGCAATTTTATTGGTTAGTAATAAATTACACAAAATTAATTTTACAAAATTTTGCAAAGACTAAAATGATTAAATAGACCAACCAGCAACTAACTCTGCAACACCACCAACTCCATTTCCTTGTATACAGAGTTAGAAAAATGGTGAGTTCTATGGTGCCTTTGTTATGGTGTTTAAATTGTCTAATTTTTTTTAAAGTAAAAAATAAAATATTTAAAATAAAAAATATATCATATAAAATTTATTAAATATTATTTATTTACTTTTTTTAGTAACTTAGGTACAAAGTGATAGGCATCATAGCATTTACGTAGAAAAATTAGAAAGGGAATGAAGAACCATACAATCAAAGATGTTCAAGAGAATCCCTCCAATTTTGGATAGAAACATTATTATTTTGTTTGTTTTTGCTTGTGTAATACTATTATTATAAGAGAATAAGACACACATTAGTTCATTGCTGTACCACCTAAGTTAAAAAAAAGGCACCTTAATAAATTAAGAATGAAGTCTTGTTATTAGATAGCCATCTTTACCTTAATTAAGGGTTAATTAAACTTCAAAAGAAAGGTTTAGGATGATATTGCATATCAAGCAAAGGTGCACTAAGATGGAGTGAGTTGTGTAACCAATCCAATCATTATTTTAAGTTCAGTGGTCTTATCAACACCAAACATGTATTAAGATTTTAATATGCATGTAAGTATAATCAGATATAATCTCTTCAATTATATATTATTATATCAATAGATTTGTCCAACTAAAGCAATCCAGAATTAAATTATCTTGAAATGGTGATCATCATCATAAATCATAAATTTTTTGGTTGAATGTCTAAATCATTCATCCATGTCTGTTTGTTTGTTTTTATTGAAAAGGAGAAGTTATAATAAGATAATTCATAATTCAGGATATACATGACATTTTATTCTGAAGCCATATTGTACTATTTTATATTTTTTGTACATCATATGCTACAAATAAGATACATAACATATAATAATATTGTGCCAAAATTAATAATTAAAAACAGTCCAGCACATGAATTTTTTCCAGAGTATGCTTGAGATAACATTTAAATAAAACAGTTAAAAAAAATTATGAAAAATAATCCAATGATAGCCTTGTGGTCATGACCCTAATTATTGAAGGGGTTAGGAAGACAGTAGATCTAGCTATATCTTTTTATAATCTTATATGAACCATGTATGGTGGCTTCTCTACATAGAGATTCTATCAATAATTGGATGTATATATGATGCATGTACAAAAGAATAATGTCTGCCAATGAACACAAGTTGGTCTTCATGTTAGTTAAATTTATTAGTGGTAGGTGTGCATTTTTTTTCTTTTATTATTTATTTTTTTAACTAAGTAATTCATGTTTTAATCTTAAAATTAAGGTTTAATTACTCTAGTTTTACTAAATTTTTAATTAAATTTCTATATTTTTTTTTAATTGGATTTTTACATTATTTTTAATTTTGTAATTATGTCTTTTTCATGTTAAAAACGTTAAAATTAACATAATATTTCTCCCAAAATACATGCGATTAAAAATCTAGTTATGTTTTTAATTATGAATACTTTTAATTTACGAAAAAATATCAAGTTAACTGTAATATTTTTTACACTGAAAATA
>NC_029785.2:3997439-4007925 GCF_000816755.2 Arachis ipaensis
TAAATTTATTATTAAATATTTTACATAAAAAAAAGAAAACAAAAATTGAAAGTTTTTTAAGATTTATTTGCACTTTTTGTCCAACTAAAGCAATCCAGAATTAAATTATCTTGAAATGGTGATCATCATCATAAATTTTGTAAATATTGGTTGAATGTCTAAATCATTCATCCATGTCTGTTTGTTTGTTTTTATTGAAAAGGAGAAGTTATAATAAGATAATTCAGGAAAGACAATATACATGACATTTTATTCTGAAGCCATATTGTACTATTTTATATTTTTTGTACATCATATGCTACAAATAAGATACATAACATATAATAATATTGTGCCAAAATTAATAATTAAAAACAGTCCAGCACATGAATTTTTTCCAGAGTATGCTTGAGATAACATTTAAATAAAACAGTTAAAAAAAATTATGAAAAATAATCCAATGATAGCCTTGTGGTCATGACCCTAATTATTGAAGGGGTTAGGAAGACAGTAGATCTAGCTATATCTTTTTATAATCTTATATGAACCATGTATGGTGGCTTCTCTACATAGAGATTCTATCAATAATTGGATGTATATATGATGCATGTACAAAAGAATAATGTCTGCCAATGAACACAAGTTGGTCTTCATGTTAGTTAAATTTATTAGTGGTAGGTGTGCATTTTTTTTCTTTTATTATTTATTTTTTTAACTAAGTAATTCATGTTTTAATCTTAAAATTAAGGTTTAATTACTCTAGTTTTACTAAATTTTTAATTAAATTTCTATATTTTTTTTTAATTGGATTTTTACATTATTTTTAATTTTGTAATTATGTCTTTTTCATGTTAAAAACGTTAAAATTAACATAATATTTCTCCCAAAATACATGCGATTAAAAATCTAGTTATGTTTTTAATTATGAATACTTTTAATTTACGAAAAAATATCAAGTTAACTGTAATATTTTTTACACTGAAAATAATCTAATTATAAAATTAAAAGCAGTGTATATATAGAGATCTAATTAAAAAAAATATAAAAATATAATTAAAAATTTAATAAAACTATAAAAACTAACAGAATAATTAAACCTAAAATTAGCTACAATAATATTTGAACCTAAATTAGATGTCAACACTCATTTGAGTTTAAAGAACTTAAAACTTAAATTCAAATGATTTTAACTTTTTTTTTATTAACAATGGCAAAACAAATTGTAACTTAGATATACACAATTTATATATTTATTAATAATAAAAAATAAAAATAAAACAAAAATTTATCAATAAAACCCACATCCTTAATAAGTTTAAATGTTATTTTGGTAAATTTTTTAATGGAACATTCTTTTTTTTGTAAAACTCATCGATTCACTAGCTATATTCTATCACTATAAATTTGTCTAATTCTATAAAAGTTTAAAAAAGAAAATATTTGATCTATTTATAAGATTTAAAATATTTGTTATTTTAACTTAATTTTATATTTATTTAGAGATGAAGTTAAAATAGTCAAATTCTTCTTTCTTAAATAATACAACTATTGAAGCATGTTCTTTTTCTCCTAATGCTTACCCCACCATGAAAATTACTTAAAAGCAACTTGTGGAAAATGACTCAAACGCCTTTTAGAAAACTATTCCTCAAATCTATGCAAATCTAGTAGATAGTAATATACTAGACTAATTCATGTATGTGTGATTTGATAATTAAACAGAGAGTTTAATTTTGATGCATTGATAGTGTAAAATATTTTATACCGTTATGCAAGCACATTTGTTTTTTAAATGATCATTCACGTAGTGAAAAGTAATTATTTTTAGTGATGTGACGTTACACATTTAGATGCACGTGTAAAATTATTTTTTTCTGATAATATATCAAAATTAAATTTTTAAATAAAATAAAAAATTTATGGCACGGTACTCATCAACTCTTATATGTTCATAGTGGGTAGTATCGTTAGGTCAATACTCTAATAGTAGTATCTTAGCTCTTAACTTTTGGCACAACTTAAAAATATATTAAAATATGATCGAATTACGAAGATTTAGAAAAAAAAATTATACTTAAATATGCATCATCTTGTTTCTATGAAGCTTGACCTAGGGGTGTGTTTTTGGATATTATAGTTTGTATTTTTATCGAATTAAATAATTTAGTAAAAACAAACTATAATAATGTACAAATTACTTTATTTAGCTCTTTTTACTTTGATTCAGTAAAAACAAAATATAGTGTACATATTATTTTATCTTAATTTCATGTGTTTTTTTTTTCTGGCTCAAATCTTTCATGCATTTGGTTATTCATTACTCATGAAATAGGTTTATGTTCCTTTTTTTTAATTTTAAAATTTAAAAAAATTAAAAATAAATTATAAGCAATTGATTAAATCAAAAGTACTAACACTCTTATATTAGGAAAGGTAATCTTAACAAAATTCTTATTTTTATTATTTAATTAAGGATTGAGAATATTCAGAGAGAAATGATAAAGTAGAAAATGGTAATCATACAGTGCTTTGAAATGCATACCAAAAAATGAATAGTAACTTGCAATAAATGTTGTTGAAGGTAGCATATATGGTTGAGTGAGGGAATGCCAAATTTCAAGAGCAATAACTAATTAACACCAATAATGCTAGAAAAATATAAAATAATCGGGTCAAACAGTCTAAATTTATTTTATTTAGTATTTATTAATTATAGAATATATTAAATAAAGTAAAAAACAATAAATTTTAACAATTTTTTATTAATTTTTTTCATTTATCAAATATTTTCAAATTAATATTAATCAATATGCAACCATCGTTTTCTTTGTCTCTTAAAACAATGCAACATAACAATACTTAAATGCCACAATAGTAAATGTTTTGAAAACAAAGAAGATGAACTATATAAGACATAGTACATCATCACGTGATGATATACTTGTGGGGGATATCATGAAGAATCCGGGTGACAAATGTTTAATTTATCAAACATGTTAAGTTATTAATTTGACTTTATTTGATTTGATTTCACCTTCCTTTCTTCTTAATATAATTGGGTATGTATAGTAGTGAGACACAAATCAGTCCAAATCTTTTTGCTTTGCTAGTTTTTTCAATCAAGTCAAATTTTTTTAGGAGTAGGTATGCGTAGCGGGTACTCGATTATCTGTACGAATTTGAACTGAATTAATTAAATTGGTTTTGGAACTAATGGGCAATTGGTCTGACCCAATCAAATCGATAGTTCTCTTTAGTAATTGATTTAGGTAACAGTTTTGGGGTGCGAAATTCGAACCAATCCGTGAATCTGACCATGTATTAATTAAATAAAAAAATTAAAAATTAAAAAATATATATGCCTTTTAAAATATAAAAATTTAATATGTTTGATGTTTGATATATTTCGATTTTAATGTCTTTAGTGTTTAATATGTTTAGATTTTAATGTGTTTAATTTTTAATATATTTTGTGTTTAACATGTTTGGATTATTTCTATTGATTTTACATATTTATTGTACTTATAAAATTTTTAAGATAAAAATTTTGTTTTTTTATTTTTTATTTTTATAAATTTCTGTTTCATCGGGTACCCAATTACACAAACTGAATCAATCTGTTCTTAATTAGTTTGGTTTGGTTTAGGTAAATACACAAAAAAATTAAAACCAAACCAAACCCAATTACAATTTAATTGGTTCGATTATAATTTTACCATAAATCCGAACTAACCCGACCCGTGCTCACCTCTAAAATTCTTCTGCAATTTTTATAAATTTAGTTACCGAATTAAATTTTTTTCCCAATATGAATTAAATTTTTAAAATTTTTATTCTAAATTTTAATTTTCAAAACTTAAATTCCAAATTATAAATTCTAGACCCTAAATCTTAATTCTAAATCCTAAATCCTTTAAAAAATGAGGCTAAAAAAAAGTTTACATTAAAAATTAGCTAATATTCACTAATAAAAAGTTAGTTCTCAATACTTATTCAATTTTTATTTTCTAATCAATGATAATGAATTTTGAGTTTAAAATTTTGTGCATATAACTTAATTTCTTTATTTAACCATTATAAATTTTAAATCCAAAATCTAACAAAAATTTAGATGAAAAAAAGAGAACCATTTTGTTTCATCTTTGTTAAAGGGGTACACCAAGCCTGTAGTGGGTTCACCCAGTGATTCTCTGGTGACATCCTGGGGTGTGTTTTGGATTTTGTGAAGGAAAGAAAATAGTAAAAATAATAAAATTTTATTTTTTGTTTTTACTTCTTATTTTTTTATTTTTTATTTTTTTAATACACAATTTTTCATTAAAACACCAAAATAAATCAAGTTTCGGGAACGATTTATGAGGTTGTGATGTGTATTGTGTTTCATTGTTACTACTTACTAGTTATACTTAGATTATGATTTTATGAATAAGGATATAGATTAATTACATTTTGTTTTCTCACTTAAGCCGATCCATGGCTCCAAGGAATTGCTAATATGTTTGGGAAACATGAAAAAAAAAGGGCTTTTAAATTTTTTTTTTTCAAATATTAATCATATTTGTATACAAACATGAAAATAGGTTATAATCAAAATTAATCCATAATTCATAACCTTCTTTTTTGGGTGTGTGTGTGATAAGAGAATTCAAAGTTATATTTTTGGTAAGAGAGAATTCAAAATTTTTTTTGAATTTTTTTACCAAAAAAAAATTTCGGAACCCTAGATTTTAATTCCAAATCTTAATTTTTTTTAATTCTCTCTTTACCAAAAATAAAAAAAGAATTAAAAATCTAGCATCCCTGGCTTGTCCACTATACAAATTCAACAAAGCCCATTGGGGCTTGGGCCACAATTGAAAACTCAAAAACACACACACATACACACACTCAAATACACATGCAAGACCAAAAACCATATAACACATGGAACTATGGACACAAGCAGTGGCGGAACTTGAAACAAAATTTTGGGGGGGCCAGATAGAAAATAATTGTCAAAATATTTTTAATATGAACCCCATTTAAGATAAGCTCGTCTAATCTCATCTCTCTGGTTTGGGTGATATTGCCAAATTTAAAGCCGTTTTTTCAAGATCTCGTTCCAAAAAGTTAAGGTTAATGACGCCAGGACGTCGCTTGGATCACCAATCTTGGCGAGGTTAACAACCCCACTATGGTGACATAGTTTAGATTCACCAATCTTGGCGAGGTTAGCAACCCCACTATGGTGAAAATAGCCATAAACCCATCTTAGTTGGCCAAGCCAAGGATGCACCTCTTACTCTCAAAGAGCCTAGAGGAAAATAAGCACACAGCTTATTTCATATTCAAAAATCAACTTCAACTCTATTTCATAAATAAAAGGTACATGAGTTATTTATACTAGTGGGAGAAGGAAAAGCCTTCATAACTTGGACGATGTGGGACTAATTCATAACACAAAATTCACTATCTTAAACAATATGGGACTTGTATTCCCTTATTACAATTAACTAATATAATTAACCTACTAACTCTACTTGCTCATGCGTCAGTTAAAGTCATCAGATGTAATTTTTTGAACTTTTGAAAGTTATATCTCACTTTCTTTGTGATTTATTAAAGTAGAAGAACTATCTACAGGTGTTGATATTGTAAAAGTTATATGTTCTCCTTCTTATTAAATATTAGCCTTCCTCTTAAAAAATGTATCAATTCTTTAATTTTTCATTATTATTTTATATAAAAATTTAAATATATATCTTGTAAGATATGTAAAGAAGAAGTTAGAAGGACAAATATTAAAATTTATAATATTTATTGAATTTTTTTTATCAATTTATACAAATACAATAATATTAATACTTATTGAATATTCTATTATTTTTTATTATATAAAAAATTAAATTAAATAAATAGTAAAATATAAAATAATATTAAATTAAATAAATAAAAATATCTATTTTTTATATTTGAACTTAAAGATAGAGAGAGTGTTGTTTATTGAATTTATTAGATACTTTAAGTCATAGTAAAGTATTTAAGTCAATTGAACTATTTTTTATCTTCTGAAAAAGTACTACTAAATTTTTTATAAAAAGTTTGGGGGGGCCATGGCCCCCCCTTGTCTGAACTAAGCTCCGCCACTGGACACAAGTACACCATAGCAACCCCGAAAGTCTAAGAAACAAGGTATATCATTGTATGTCCAAAACAAAAAAAAAGATATATCATTGAAGAAAAAGAACAATTAAACAGGATAAATTTAAACTCTCTCCACAGGTTCAGTACAATTACACTAACCAACCAGTAACTACCCATAAATTTTAATATAATAAAATACAACAAACTAGTTGTGTGCAAAACACATGCTTGGTAATGACATTTCTGTTGCAATTTAAGTAATAAAAATAATCTTATTTCATATTTCAAAAATAAACAAAAGGACGTGAATATGATATGATTACAATGAACCCTAGCACGCAGAAGTTCAGTATAATTTTACCACCCTATTGAAAATTCTTATCTCTTAACATCATGTACCAAAAACATTAATAATACGAATTATCATTGAATCATCTATTGATTCACAAGAAATTGAAAGAGAATACTTAATATGCACAAACATAAATACATACATACTCATTACAACATTGCTATGCTGCTATATTGGTCCATTTGGCATTATAGGACTATACAAAATTATACAATGCTTTGTTGTATACACAAACAATTCTGCCTCCAAAACAAAAGGGGTTGGAGATTTATAACTGAATGAGCTCATTCTCTCTTTAGAGCATTTTCACAACCCAAAGCTTATATTTTCTTATATACAAATATACAAGGCATGGTCCTATAAGATTTGCATCGGAGAGGGACTTACATAGGTTTAGGTAGGTATCTAGATTCCCATTTTGGTGTATCCTTTTCCTTAGACCTTGAAGCACAGCTACCCTGTCTAAATATTCCGGAAATACTCCCAATTCAAGCATTTTCATGACTGTCTCAGCCGCCTCATTGAAATGGCCGCCTTTAATGTAGCCTCTTAACAACCACGACAGTGTTTTCTTCTTCTGAGGAGAACTTGCGACCTCCAACCGGGTCAGAAGCCTCCCTGTTGCTGTTGCCTCCTTCTGTGAGGCGCAAATGGCGAGAACAATGTCGTAGAGATCTCCGTCGGCCTCCTTGCCTACGAGCTTCATCTCCCATAGTTGCCTCTCTGCCTCGATTCCACGGCCGGCACAAATATACATGGCAAGGAGTCTCTCATGGATCACTCCCTGGAGTGATGAGCTGCCATCTTGAATCACCCAATTGGACAGGCGCACCCCATCAGCTAGAAGATCTGATTGATACTTCTCTGCAAGTTCAACATCTTCTAGGTCCAACTCAGATGCCAAACCAGCACGGACATAACTTTTCAGCTTTCGTAAAGCTTTGGCAAATTCATTCAGCTCCTTAACCACAGCAGTCATTGCAACAAGGTAACTGTACACTTCTGGCTTCAGGCCAGATTCCCTAAAATGAATCACTAATCTAACGGCACCTTTATAGTCACCTTCGACCTAGAAAAGAAAACATAGATTTGTAACTTATTCTTCTAATATACACTTTGAGAGATAGTTATGATATGAAAATGCCAAAAGTACGGGTTGCCCTCTTACTCGTCGGTCTCTCACTGGCTGGGTTATTCTCCTTGGCAACTCACCAATTTCATGGAAAACAAAGAAACAACATACAGTGTCACGGTCCTCTGCAGAAGCCGAGTACCGCTCCATGGCTAATACCACTTGTGAACTCAAATGGTTAAAGGAACTACTCTTGAGTCTCGGGATCTCCCACACACAACCCATACCTCTCTCATGCGATAGCCAGGCAGCACTTCATATTGCTAAGAACCCTGTTTTTCATGAGCGTACTAAGCATATTGAGGTTGATTGTCATCTTGTTCGTGATGCTGTCATCCAGGGCCTCATCCTTCCCTCCTATGTCCCAACAAAATCTCAGGTTGCCGATATCTTGACTAAAGCTCTGAGCTCCCATTCATTCGCATCAATGTTGGACAAGTTGGGCATTAGTAACTTACATGCCCCAACTTGAGGGGGGGTAATGAAATCTGATGCATATCAAGCCACATATGTCACGGCTAAATATTAGGAATTATTAGAAAACAAATTCCTTTCAGTTTTTAGTTGATTTGGTGTATCCCGTTTTATTAGCTGTAAATATCTTGCATTACCATAATTAGGAAATCAGGTAGCTAATCGTTAGGTAGAGTACTGTATATATAATTGATATGCTATTCAATAAAACACAAGGCAATTTGGCCGTGACATATGTGGCTTGATATGCATCAGATTTCATTAGTCTAAAATGTTGTTCCTCATAAAAGAAATCCCCCTAACCTTCCCTGATCGTATTTACTAAAATAGGGGCATGAAGTGTCACAGGAAAACAGCATAGATCGAAAATTCAGACCCTATTCTCACAATTATGAAGAAGGAACTTACCAGGAATTTAACATCAAGGTAAAAATACAAATTGACTAAATATAATGGAAAAAACAAGTGAACAACCAAAATCAAGCTATTGCAATTTCCAAACAAACAATTTGGATAATAAAGCTCCAATTCGATGTTCGGATCAGAGATGAGGAGGGTAACGAAAGGTAATGCATTCTTCCTACTTGAAATAATAACAACACTACCCAAGAGTAAAAGATAGAACAAGAAAAAGTGTAATCAATTTGACTCAAAGTAAAGCAACATAAGAAAACCAATAAAATCCTTGCAATGTAAAACGGAAAGAATTCCAACTAAGGAGACACCTTAACTATCTAAAGCATGGGAACCAAACATGAATCATAGTAAAACCAGACATCAATTGCTGATGCTTACTTATCGGTTAAGATTTTCGCAATACTAGATTCAAACAGAAGATTAACTCTCCAAAGATGTAAAACTAGACATGAATCATAGTGAACAATGTCAAGGAATGCTTACCATCATCTTCCAAGCAAGATAACCAGTTGGACCTCCTTTATGTCCTTCAAGATCGTCAGCCTCGGCATAAGGGATGCCACGCCTCAAGACCTCCTCGACGAAAGCTACCGCGCCTTCCTTCTCCCCCATCTCCCAATACAATGAAATTACCTTCTCAATCATGCTGAAACCAGGCCTCAACCCAACACAATCCATGTCCACAAGCAGGTCAACCACATCACTAGCACCATGTTGCTCCTGTATCAGCTTCTTCACCCAACCGCACATGATGGCAACCATGAGCTCCATGGTTTCTTTGTCCACCCTATTCTCCTTCCTCAGCCAATCAAACACTTCCAAGGCACACCAAGAGTCCCTCCCATCCTGTGAGAAGTAAACCAACACAAGCTGCAATTCTCTTGCTGATAACCTATGTTGCACAAATAGGAATACAGGTATTGAGTACAACACAATAAGTAAAATTTGATGCAGATACACATATAATACGCATACATGAACAAAAATGAAGTATTGTATATCATAGATGATAACCTGTCATTCATCTCTTCAAGAACATCAGAGGGTTCCCTTGTCATCCTCTCAAGCTCTTCAATTGCCTCAAAGAACCCTTCACTCATCTCATCTTCCTCATCGTCACTGGTCACAAACTGGTCAAGCTCCACAGATTTGATTGGCCTAAACCCTCTTACTGAGGAGGGTTTTGCAGCAACAAGGGTTGCAAAACTTCGGGGCTTGAAGCTTCTCAGTGAAATTTCATCAAACAGTTTAAGGGCATAGCCAAAGTGAGGTGATGAAGGAAACAACAAAGGGTGTCTTTTCTGTGGTGAAGAAGAAAACACCAAACTCAATTTGAACAACGGAGAAAAAGCAACCCCATTTATACAATTCGCCATTTTTCCCTTTGTTCCAGTGTTTATCTCTCTCTCTACTCCACTTTCTCTCTTCCTTTACTTGAAAAAATTCAATTCAGCGGCAAATAGAAGGCTCCATGAACAATAAGCAGAGGGGAACGATAGGGAAGGGTGAAAGGATTGAAACTTTGCTTCTGGGGTTCTGTAAATTAAAGTTAAAATTCAGCACCAAGAAACCCCAACGATAAAGAAAGAGAAGTATATATATATATATTTTTTTTCTGTTTAGGTAGAGAAAAAGAAATGACAGGTTTTATTTCCCACAATTTCTCAGCAGAAAAACAAGATACTGTTCAGATTTAATCCATCCAAACTATAAAGGTAAGAAAATGACTTCCGAGACATATAAAATTAGAGACAATAATAATTCACACACGAAAAATTAAGCACAAGTTTTATTATAATTTTTTATTTTTATTTAAAAAAAAACATTTGGGGTTGGCCACTCGGTGCGTGTTAATCTTGCCTCCAAAACAAGACAAGGATTAACTGATTATGACTAAGACAATGTAACTTACAAATGAAATTTGGAAATTAAAAAAGGTATTATTTATTAAAGAATGTTAGAGAAATATTAAAATTTATTATTTTTAATTATAATTAATTATTAGTGTT
>NC_029785.2:4008008-4018428 GCF_000816755.2 Arachis ipaensis
TAATTTATTTATATTTATTTTATATGAGGTTAGTACTTAGGATTAGAGATCCTATTTAAGGTGTGAGAGAGTACGTGTAACAACCGCTACTACACAATCCTCACCGTTCAATAACAATGCTAGATAACGATGGACCATTCAATAACTTAACCCTTTATATATGACTCAAATGAGAGAGAATAAAGGGGCCATATTTCACTTTTCTTTTGTTCCAGTGTTGTGCATGTGTGATTATTTAAGTGTTGTGCATGTGTGATTATTTAAAAAGGAATTGAGAGTAGGTAATCTATCTATGACTCATTTTTTTTTGTTATTGGAGGCATGTATGTGATATGCTGCTTTATGGGGTATAATGGTACTAGATCAATTTGTGGGGGCAGTCTTTTCTGATTTGTGTTATAGATAAGTCGGACTATGCAAGCTATGTTTAAAAGAAAATATCATGGGTAAATTAGATGGTTCAATTTGCAGGAGAAAAATTTTGAAATTTGGAAGAAGTAAATCGGACTGTCCGTGTTGTATGAAAATTTTTTTTTAAATAAAACAAAAAGCACTATTATTCTATAGCAAATCGGACCGTCCGTGTAAAGCACGCTGCTTCTCTATATCGCTGTCCTACATCATTACCTTCTCCATAATAAAATTAAAAAGCGTCTATCTATCATATATTTTGTTTCATAATTAATTCGTTTACACTGTAACGAAATATAAGTATCTGTAGAAAAATATAATTTTTTAAAATAATAAAACGGTATTAAAAATATGGAAAAGTATAGGTAGACAAGGAAAATACTAAACATTGTGAACAATGAATATGTCAGATGTTTAATTCAATAGGTATTCAGATGGTTATGTTCATTATTTTTAATTGGATGATTATTTCTTTTTGATTCGATTTACTCATGCACAGTTAACAATAACTGGATGTTCAATTCACTAGGTGTGCAGAGGGTTATCATAATGTTAAAGTTTATAAGATAATTTGGAGGTGGAGTGTTTTTTACTTTATGGAAAAGTATAGGTAGATAATGAGAATACTAAATAATGTGAACAAGGGATATGTCGGATGTTCAATTCAATAAGTATGCAGACGATTATGTTCATTATTTTTAATTGGATGATTATTTCTTTTGATTCAATTTACTATGGTTGGATGTTCAATTCACTAGGTGTGCATATGGTTATTCTAATGTTAAGGTTTAGGAGGTAATTTAGGGGGTGGAGTGCTTTTTTACTTTATTGGGTGAATTTTAAAGTCCATTGTTCACATTGTTTACAAAAGTTATTGTCTACCTAACAAAATCGTAAAAATATAATTTTGATCGATTTAAAAAATAAAATTCGATATATTTTTGTTACTGTTTAAATCTATCTAAATTAATTTATATCTCATCTATATTTTAAATTTTAAATTAATAACTTTCTCACGCTGTTACTCTACAAACGGGAACATTTCAATTAATATGGGAGATAGACGGTTTTAATGGGCGATTTTAACTTAAGTCACGTAATTTGAAACTGCCAATTTAAAAACGTAATTTAAAACTGTCCATTTAAATTGTAGCGATCAAGTCACGTAATTTAAAACTGCTATCACATTATTTTCTAGAAACCATCTCATTTAAATTAGTTGATTTGGGTCTGAATGTGAGGTCCAGATTATGGCAGCATCCGACTTGTTGGTGTCGAGGTGCCGCCTGTCCGAGTTTCTCGTGAGGAGGTGAGGGGTAGTACTTGCAAGAGACTCCGATGCTTAAGTTAGCAAGGGCTTTAGGCAGATTTTTTTGTAGATTAGAACGTGAGTATACTGGAGGGGTGTCACCATATTTATAGTAGAGAGTTGATATCTACCTTTGTTGGAGTAGTTCCATCTTTCATGATGGATAACCGTTCCTTTTATCTTGGGGAGTCCGTTAGGATCTATCTTTTAGGAAGATAGAGATAGCGAGAGAGATTTGGGGAGGCAGTTACTTATTCAGATAATTACAAGCCGGTCCTTTCGCTGCATCCGACCTCTTAAAAAAGTTGGGTATTAGAGATAATCCTTTGGGGTGGGCCTTTTGTCTTTATTGGGCCTGACTCTTATTTATTAGGTTAGGGTATATATGAACAGTGCTCCTGTTTGAGTCCTGATCATTTTATGGGTCGGGTTCAAGCAACTTGTGGCTTCTGGTTTTGACGTCGGGTACGTCCCCTTTTAGAGGTCAGGTTACCCAACATGTTTTCAAAAAATTTAAAAGTTGCCTACTTTAATGAAGAACAAATGTTGCGCAAACAGTTTTCTCCTTGGGATCCGCATACGTTTTAAGGAGGAATAAGGGAGTCGTTTGTCCTTTGTCTTTTATAAAAAGCCTTTCAACTCCTCTTCTTCTCTTTTTCATATCTCTGAGACAGTTCCATTTCTCTTTCCTTTCGTGAAAAATTTTCTCTTCCTTTTCTTGTTTTTGATTGCTTCTTGCTTCAAAGACTTCTCTATCCTGAATTTTTCTGAAGGTTTTGCCTTGCCGATGTGGAGAGGAATGTTTGAGTTTTACTACTGTTTAGGCGTGCCCCTCTTTTTTGCGTAATCTTCATTGAGGTTGGTTTCTTGGTTTCTTTTTATTTTCCTCTTGATGAACTTAAATTTTTGTTTTCCTGAGACCGTTCTAAGTGATGGTGTTGATGTTAGTACACCGTGTTTGTCAATTTCTTGGGTTTGCTTTCATTGTTATTGCATTGCCTTTGTTGAGAAGTCTGTTTTGGCTTTCTTTTGAGTCTGGTGTAGAACATTTTGAGTTTAAAAGAATCTCTTTTTGTGAGACTATAGCTGTTACTCTCTTGATACCTGTTTGTATCTGTATTGCCCCTAATGGGATCACTGCGATGTGACGATATTGCATGGGAGGGACACCTTTTGGTTGTTCTTTAAAGAAATGTGGAAAAAGTGGCTTTCTTTGATTTTGTTGGCTTTGTCCGATTTCTTTTGGACGAGGTCTGACTTCTTTTAGTGACGATATTTTTACTTTCCATATGTAGGTGTAGCCTTTATGTCACGCTCTGTCTTTACAAGTATGTCGACCAAAGTCCCTCCTAATCTCCAAGCTTGGGTAGATACTACTGTCCTTTCTTGTGTCCCTGTGACTGATAGGGAGTATTGTGAGGAATTCGGTAGGCACCAACGCATATGTGAGAACAGGGAAGATGAGAGAAACTATGAGTTAGTGGCGCCTGATCCGGAAGAGAGGGTGTGTTTTCCTCCCCTAGAGGACTTTGAGGGACCTTTCTTTTATGCTTATTATTGTTTCTTTACTAGGTTAGGTGTCCAATTTCCTTTTACTAATTTCGAAATTAATGTGCTGTGATCTTGCAATCTTGCCCTCACTCAGTTACACCCTAACTCTTGGACTTTTCTGAAAATATACCAACTCCTTTGTCGAGAGTTGGGTGTTGGACCTTCTCTGAATGTATTTTTCTATCTCTTCGTTTTAACCAAACCCTATAGCTCTTCGAAAAAGTCGGGATGGATATCCTTCCGAGCTGTCCAAGGTCGGAAGGTTTTCTCCATCTTTGATGATTTTTTTTTCATGACTTTAAGAATCACTTTTTTAAGGCCCGGGTTGTTGAGAGAGTCCTGAGTGAAAATCAAGAGCCTCATTTCTCTTTGTATTGGCAAGATACTCTGGTTACCATTAGGCAGAAGGTACACGAGTTAGACGACATTGAGAGGAGTGTAGTAGACTTTTTTCAGGATGCTTGGGGCCGAGCTCCTTACTTGGATACAAAGAGAGTTTTAGGAGATCCTAGCCTTCTGAAATTCGAGCTGGGTAGCTCTCTCTTCCTTTTACTTTTTGAACTTTGGTCATTTTTATTGTTGTTATTAACTTAGTTCATTTCATTTTGCAGAGAGTATGGCCCGAAGTCTGTTGCTTTGAGGACACTTAGGAATACGAAGAAGAATGTTGTAGCTCGGAGCCTTCAGCAAAAAGAACACAGAACTTCCTCTGCCCGATCTTCACCAAAGAAGTCGGAATTGGGCCCTTCTGATTTGAGAAAAATTATTCCGACCTCTGTCTCCTGGGTTATACCCTATGATTCTTCTCCTCAATATCCTTCCTCGACTGAACCTCCTTCAAAGAAACAGAAGGTAGCCGAGGAGGATAGCATATACACAAAAAACTTTCATGCTTTGGCTTAGGGTGAAAAGAATATTCTTTCCCATCATCACCTGAGTATGGACGACCTCGCCCTCCAAAACCACCTCCAGACATTGACCCGTGGCGGGCTTCGCATGGTCGGTGTGTGCGCTTCTCTGGCTAGGGTGCTTAGGAGCACTCCTATCCAAGCCACGGCCAATGCTCTTGTGGCCGCCCGAGCTAATGTAGAGAGGTTAAGTGAAATTAAGAAGGAGCTGAAGGAGGAGAGGGAGACCTTAAGGGCCGACCTGGAGAGAGCCCGGAAAAGGACGAGTAAGTCGGAGGCTGCTGCTACTTAGCCGAAGAGAAGGCGAAGAGATTTGAGGAGAGCTATACTCGCGCCTATGGGGAGAAGCTTGAGTTGAAGGAGTAGCTGGACAAGATGAAAGAGAGATATGTCGAGCTGGAAGAGTCCGTGGCCGAAGGGTGGACGAGATGTTTGAGAATCTAGAGGCTCAGGTCAAGGTCCTTGCTCCCGACCTTGATCTTTCTCTTTTTAGTACTGATAATATTGTGGTTGACGGTAAGATCGTTCCAGCTCCTGATGAGGATGGGAGACCTCCTCTTAACCTAAAGACCTCGGTCCTATTGGTTGGTCAAACCTCGGCATCCGAGGTCCAGCATGAGGTTGTTATTGTGGAGGCCTCTTCTTTGGCTCCTGCTGCTATTTCGGCCGTGCCGATTTTCATGCATCCTGCAACCCCTTCGGTCGAGGGAAATGATGTTGCTATGGGCGAGGATCTTAATCCTCTTTTCGGCGAGATGTCTTGAGTTCTTTGGTTTCTATTTTTGATATTTGGAATGGCCCGACCTGTGGGTCTTTATGACGTTTAATTTTTGTAATAGATGGTAATTTTCTTGAACACTTTTACCTTTTATTTTAGTTGTTTCCACAATTTTTTCATGAAGCAATGTTCAAATTTGTTCTTTTTATATCACAGAGAACCTTTCTGTTTTTGAAACGAAGTTATGTTCTTGTAGTTGAATATAGTTTGCTTTGACTTTTAAGCCTTAGCAACATTTGTTAAGTTACGAGTTTCCTTTCATAGTTCCGACTTCGAGTAGTCAACCTTTATTAAGTTACTTTTACAGCTCGTTTTTTATCCGTCCTTCTTGAGATCGCTTTGTACGAGTTGTTTACATAACTTCTTACATTAACTTGTACCTCGTCGCTTCATCTTACCGACCATTTGAGGTCGGGCAATGATTTTCACAGTTTGTTGAGCTTAAATTAATGCGTTTTAAATAGGAAACTTTTTTTAAGAAAGAAATAGGAATTTTTTATTAATAGTTAGAAAATTCCTTTACAAATCTGCGTATCAGGGACTTGGGTACCCCTAGTCCTCGTGCTGGTGCCTCATTAAAAAACCCTTATAGTCGGAAAAAGGAGTACACCAATACATGAGGTTTGCTACTTAGCTGTAGTACTTCTTTAGGTTACAAGCATGCCAAGACCTCGAGAGCTCCCGCCCTTGGAAGTCGGACACTTTGTAGTAAGCTTTGGGGTTAAGTACAATTTTGGTCCCTAAGGTAGGGGCCGAAAATTTTTTTCGTCCCCAACCTATTTTTACTTTTGAAATCGTCCCTAAGGTTTAACTTAGTTTTAAAATCGTCCTTTTTACCAAAATTTTATTTTTTATTACCAAATTATTCCTAACTAAAAAAATATTAAATAAAAAAAAAAGAAAAAAGAAAACGGGTTAAAGCGAATCATGCTTTGGGGGGATTCAGGGAAGAAGAGGGGGAAGGGAAGGGAAGGGGAAGGGAATCCGCCGTCGTCGCTGCTCCTCGCCGCCGCCACTGTTCCTCGTCTTTCGGTCCTCACCGCTGGATCTCGCCGCTGCTCCTCTTTCTCGCTCGACGTTGACGCCAACAGATCCGCGAGGGTGGACGTTGCGCACCGCTCACCGTTTCTGCTCCTCCTCCTCGCTTGGTCGCCGGTCGTCGCTGCTCCTCGCCGGCCGTTTCTACTCCTCGCCGTTTCTGTTAATTATATTGTTGAATTTGTTTGATTTGTGGATTTTTTGATTTTGTTAATTACATTGCTTCTGCTTCTAGTTGCTTCTGTTTCTGCTTCTAATTCCGTTGTTTCTGCTTCTGGTTGCTTTTTTTAATGTTTATTACATTGTTTTATTGTTGTTGTTGCTGATGTTTTGATGAAGAAGAAGAAAAAAGAAGAAGAGATGATGTTGGAATGGAGAAGAAGAAAAAGAAGAATAGAAAATGAGAATTTTGGAGAAGAAAGAGAAGTATATTTTGGTTCGAACAACGATTTTAAAATTAAATTAAATTTTAGGAACGAATTTGTAAATAAAAAAAGGGGTTGGGGACAAAAAAAATTTCATTCTCTACCTTAGGAACCAAAATCGTACTTAACCCTAACCTTTGCCTAGAACCTCAACTATTTTGTAAGGTCCCTTCTAATTAGCAGTCAACTTTTCTTCTCCTGATTTTTGTACTCCGATGTCATTTTGGATCAGAATGAAGTCGTTGGTGACGAAGCTTCTCTTAATCACCTTTAGGTTACAATTGGGTTCTGCTCTTCCACGTGTCATTCCCAGCTTCTACTTCTACTTATTCCCTTTCACCTCCCTTTGCTGAACTGCCGATCAAAGCTTCATTCATTTCTTCACCCCAAAAAAAAAAATTATTCATTCATTTAATGCATACAGTATATACATATATTAGTTAGTAGTATTAGTTAATATTCTTTGTCAACAAGCTATAACTCAATGGCATAATCTTTTCATCTTTATCTAGAGATCTCGAATTCGAGTCTCACTCTTAATTTTAGAAAAAAAACATCTTTTTTAAAAGTAAAAATATTTAAAAAATTAAAAAAATAAATTATATTATTTTTTCCATTACTACATACAATTTTTATTAATTAATGTATGTATATCTTAGTGATTATTATCAATTATTTATAATTTAGTGTTTAGGATTTATTAATCGGTATATATAAATTACATTATTTTTGTCTGTTACTACATACAATTTTTATTAACAATAAAGCTCTACATTCAAGCAAAATATTTAATTAAGTCTAACCAAATTGTTATAACAACTTTTTAAATGACGCGTCTCCTTTTCCTTTTTCGTTTCCTTCTCCTTCTCTGTTTCCTTCTCCTTCTCTTCCTCTTTCTTCTTCTTCCAAATTCGCGTACGCAGGTTCTTCTTCTTCCCTTCTTCCTCTTCTCCTCCTCCTCCTTCTTCTTCCAAATTCACACATAGGTCTTCTTCAATGTTACATCTTTTTCTTTTTCTTTTCCTTTTTCGTTATCGTCATCACCAATAACACCAACATTTTGCAAACATCTTTATTAGTTCTGATTTTTTTTTATACCATCATTAAATAATTTCAGTTCATTTCTTAATTTATTTCGGTTCATTTGTGTGTTAATTGAGGCACACTTGATGCTGCTGATAAGTATTAACTAAATTTTTTATTCCTTAAATAATTTCGGTTCATTTCTTAGTTTAATTGAAATTCATTTGGATCCAAAAATAAATTCGATGTGTTTTTGTTTGTTCAAATCTGAACTAATTTCAGTTCATTTGTATGCTAATTGAGATTCAGTTGATGCTGCTGATAAATATTGACCAAATTTTTTATTCCTTAAGTAATTTCGATTTATTTCTTAGTTTAATTGAGGTTCATTTGGATCCAGAAATGAATTTAATGTGTTTTTGTTGATGATTAAGCTTTTTTTACTGCTTGTTCAAATATGAACTAATTGAATGGAATAGAGTGGAGTCTAATGCAATTGAATAAAGTGATAATGAATAATTTCATTCTTCTTTGCTAAAAAATTTGGTTAATACTTATCAGCAACATCAAGTGAACCTCAATTAACACACATCGAATTCATTTCTAGATCCAAATGAACCTTAATAAACTAAGAAATGAACCGAAGTTACTTAAGAAATAAACAAATTTGGTTAATTCTTATCAGCAGCATTAGATGAACCTCAATTAACACAAATGAATTGTAATAAACTAAAAAATGAACCAAAATTATTTAATGATGGCACCAAGAGAAAATCAAAACCAATAAAGATGTTGGCAAAATGTTGGTGTTGGTGATGACAATAACGAAAGAGAAAAAGAAGAAGCTGCGTGCGCGAATTTAAAAGAAGGAGGAGAAGTAAACAGAGAAGGAGAAGGAGAAGACGAAGATGGATATGTTTTGCATTATTTAAACGCGCGTGTTTAGACGTTAGTGTGATTAAAGTTGTTTTTGTTGAATTTAGATCAACTTAGTTGGACTTAATTGACAAAAATCCTTGGTTCTGTAGTTAAATTGTTTTATTAATGTATCTTAGCGATTATTACCAATTATTTATGATTTAGTGTTTATAATTTAGGGTTCAGAATTTATAAATCGGTATATATAAATTATATTATCTATATGAAATAATCAATACTTAAAGAAAAAACAAAAGTTACCATCATTACATATGATAATGCTGCAAATGCTTGCTTCCAAATGAGTAGAAGATAATCTAACCCACAAGTTGTCACTGCCATCGTTGCAACACAAAATATCCCAAGAAACCGAATCCTAAGCTTTTTCTTAAATATCCCAAGAAACCGAATCCTAAGCTTTTTGCTATTGAAGAAGAAAAGAAGAAGAATGATAGTGGAAGTGTAGAAGGCGAACGAATTTCTATATTTGATCACAAACTGTTTTTGATTCATATTTGCACTCATATGGCGTAATTTTGCCCAACAATGGACGCCAAACCAAAATGACATCGTTTTGGTTACCTCCAGCATGGTAAAGAATAGCGACATCAACACTCCATGAGGTGAGTTAGAATAAAAAATGACCCAAAAATGACTATGATATCCAAAACTGAATAGGTTAGAAAATAGAATCCCCATGCACAACCAAAATGAAATTTCGTCGACCAAAATAGAATTTCCCAAGATCATACCAAACTAAAAGGCATTTAGAGCATAAAACAGAGTATCCTATTCCTTTTTATATTGGACAAAAACATCACCATCATTATTTAAATGGATAATGTACAGAGAACAAAAGGTTCAAAAGACGTTGCACCCCATTTCTCCCCCTTTCATTTAATTTTCTCTATTTCAACCTTGAGTTATGAATACATACTTTCACGGTAACAAAAGGATGATTGCCCTCAAAGCCATTCATCCTTCTTTCAGTCCTACCAATAGCAAGTATGATATCCACTGCACAGGGCTCCTCCAAAACAAAAGAAGTTCCATCTTCGGCCGCTGCAAGTCTAACGAGTCTGATTCCCAACCTGGTGATACTCGCCAACAAGAGTTGCCAGCACAAATTGCCATGCTTGAAGCTCAAAAGATCCGCCTAATGGATTATGTAGACAAGCGGTCCGCATATTTGACCCAATTTAGCAAAGAAGCCATAGTTGAGTTTGAGAAAATTGGAGAAGAGGCCCTCAAAGGATTAGATGAAGCTGATGCCAGAGTATGATATTTAGTTAAACCACATAAATCATGTGTAGCATGAAAGAAAATCCATAAGAAAAGAACTTCAGTAACTATCCGCTTACACTATTCTTTTGTGGTTAGCAGATAACAGCAAACATAGAGCGCAAAATGCTAGAATTCGAAGAATCTACAGAACTTAACAGACAAGAGATTTCAAACCGTGAAAACGAGCTCAAGGAATTTGAAGTTCAAATGGAGGACGACAGAAATGAAGGCTTGTTCTTCAAGAACCTCAGAAAGAAGACCCCTGTTGATATTGCACAAGCCAAGGTGGAAGCACAAAAGATCAAAGATTTAATTAGAGAAAAAGCTGGTGGAAAAGCCAGGCGGTATGTTTACCTTTTCTTCATTGGCTTGTTGGGCATCGGAATAGTCAAGGCTATTGCTGTTTCATCTCCACTGATTGGAGAAAGGTTGCAGTTCTTTTCGCTATTCTTGTGGCTTTAACTTCTCAGTTCATCTATGAACAAAACATGTCATCGGAAACTGGGAGAACGAGAAAGACTAACAATGAGGAAAATAACTGAAGTTCAATTTTACTGTGATTCACCGCAAGGGTAATACCATTGATGCATTGTGTGTGATGCAATAAACCCAAGTGAGGGCTTACAACTTGGGACTGATAACATCACACGGCTTTGATTTGGCATCAACAGTAGCTGATTTCGGTGATACAACTATAATCACCAAACCCAGAGTAACAGAGTTACCATGTGATGCTCATGAAGTTCTTTACATATATATATATATATATATATCA
>NC_029785.2:4018463-4030374 GCF_000816755.2 Arachis ipaensis
ATATCATCATAGCTTTTGGAACTGTACATTTAGAATCATTAATCAATAAATGAAAAGCCATACAGGGTATTTCCTTATTCACATCGTAATAAGCTGGTACCAGTAATGAAGTATAGTAGTCTTTGCCTGAACCTCTTGATGCCACCAGAAAGAAATAAACCAATTCATGTAAAACCCGAGGAACTCAGATATCCCACAAACCAAGCACTTGATACTTTCAGTTCAGAGTTCAGAGTTCAGACAACTCCACCATAGGTCCCACTTGTTTACAAGCTGAATTGCATCTAAACTATAACTTCCTGGACCCAAAACACCAGACGTATATGTAAATTTTTGCCAGTAGGAAACCAAAATTATGCTTGTATTTAAAAAAAAATAAAAAAGAAAAGAAGAAAAATTACCTATAGCTGATGCACTCAACAAGTGAAAGAAAAAAGTGCGAGCTGACAAAATAACTTAAAGTTTGACTGTCCTGTACTGTAATGCAAATCTTACATAGTCTCAAATCCGAATGGAAGAGAATGGGTGCCTTAATTGGTCAATGTAAAACTCCATCAATGTCTGTTCATGTAGGCATAGCCAACCACTCGGAATGGAAGAAAGCTTGATTACTATTGTTGTATTTGATATCCAAAATTAGGTTGAAGCCTCATAAAAAATCACTGCTCTAACTAGTATATCCCAAGTAATGGCAGTTGGGAAAATACCGCACTCCAAAGCATGATCCAACAACCTAATTGCCTCCGTCAATCTACCCCAAGAGCAGTGTCCCTTAAGAGTGATGTTATATGAAATGATGTCTGGCTGAAGGCCATCTTCAAAGATGTTCGTCCAAATGTTTGATGCTTTTTCACAGTCCCCAACTTTGTAAAAACCTTCCATGATGGTATTGTGGGTCACAAGATTAATGCAATTCTTCTGTCTCATCATTGAATAGAGCTGCATAGCATGCTCCATTTTTTCAGAAGAACAAAGTCTATGGATAACAATGTTGTACATTCTGATATCCGGCTTAAATCCCGAGTCAAGAAACAGATTCCACAACCTAAGGGCTGTGTCGATCATCTTGCTCTGACAAAGACCATCTATCAAGGTGCTGTATGTGATAATATCTGGTTTCCACCCTTTCTCCAACATTTCCTTAATGTAATCATATGTCTCAATAAATCTTTCTGCTTTACATAATCCATTTAAAAGAATATTGTAGGACACAACAGTTGGTGAGCAACCTTTGATGCTCATTTCGCGAAAGAATTGAATAGCATTGTCAAGTTCAGAATGTTTGATAAACCCATCAATTATTGCGTTGCAGACATGAGGATTCAATTTACAGCCATTTTTATCCATAACATTAACAACTTCAGCTGCTTCATCAAGTCTTCCTTCTTTGCACAACGCATTTATCATTGAGGAGTAAGCAAAGGCATCAACATCACCTCCCTTTTGCACAGCCTCTTCTAACAACCTTAAAGCCTTATTCAGGTACCCATTCTTACACAAACCATGAACTATTATTCCGTAACTTTTAGAATCCGTGCCACAAGCTGTTTCAAGCAAAGCATCCCATTGCAACAATGCTTCTTCCACCTTCCCGTTTTCAAGTAAACCATTGAGAAATATGTTATAACTTACTACATTGCGACAACCATACTTCTTCATCTCCTCCCACAACTGGAAACTTTCTTCAATCTTCCCAGCTTTGCACAGTCCATTAAGCATGGCATTACATGTAACGGCATCTGGCTGAATCCCTCTCCGAACCATATCCTTGTAAACCCTCTTGGCACCATCCAAGTTCCTTCCCTCACTCAACCCATGAATCAAGGAACTATAGGTAAACAAATCATGCTTCCTCTCATTCTTCTTCATCCTCTCCCATATCTCCAAACACTCATCGAACCTCCCGCACTTACACAACCCGCTGATCATAATATTGTAGCTTGTAACATTTGGATACACATCCGAATCCCCACTCAGCAGCCTCTCCCAGGTCATCTTTGCCCTCAATGAATCCCCCTTCTTAAAGAACCCATCAATGACCATGTTATAACACATCACATCAGCTGCCACGCCTCGTTGCGGCATTTCATCGAACACCTCCAACGCATTACACAAGTCCCCGCATTTCACCATCCCATTGATCAAAGTCCCATAAGTAAACTTATCAGGCCTCAGACCCTTCTCCCACAACCAACCCAACAACCTTTTGGCCTTATCAAACTGCTTCTTCTTACACAAAACCTTCATCAAAACATTGTAAGTCTCTAAGTTCGGCTCAACGCCAACAGTCTCATAATAAGCAAAGAACCTGTCAGCGCGATCCCATTGATTGGACAGAACGAATGCATTGAGGAGAGTATTGAAAGACCTTACTCCAGGGGTGCACCCAAAGAGAGTCTCCATGTTCTGGAAGAGGTGGAGGGCCTCGTCGGGCTTTGAGTTCTTGGCGTAGGCCTTGATGGCAGTAAGAGGAACGTCTTCGGTGCACTTGCAGTTGTGGGAACGAATGGCGTCGATGACACGGGGGAGGTTTCTGCATAGTTTGTACCAAGGTTCGGAGAACCGGACCGGTCATCGAACCGCTTTAGTCACTGGTTCACTGGTTTACTGGTTCAACCGGTCCAACCGTAGTTCAACCGAAAAAACTGTTTTAGAATAAAATAATAAATAAATTATAGAGCAGCTCTCATCAACACAATAAAAAACAATCAATAAATCATCAACACAATAAAATTTATAGAACATGTTTATTACTATAATATAAAATTACAGAACATGTTTGTTTAATAGTTAATACATTGATAGTATTAAATATTTTCCAAGCATCCAATCAAATGTGTTTTCAGATGATGGTGAAAATTCATACATTAAGTCGTGTAAACCATCTTTAGAAAGATAGCATAGGGAAATTAAATCTTATAAGATTAATATCAAACAAAAAAATGCAGTACATATAATCACTGATGATCAGCATGACTTTGAAACATGTCATGCATTCACCTTTTTTCTTCATAGATATAAGTAACAATTACAAAGGATAGAAAACAAATAAACTAAAAAACAAATAAACTAACCAAGTCAGAAACATTGGCCCTAAAATTTGAAGCAAAGGCCTCGGGAATACATTGACATTGAGGAAGAATTACAATATACATAATTCCTGCCATAAGCTTCCACAAGGGGAAAGTATTTGTATAAATTCAAAAACAGCAGCTCTTATCAACACAATAAAAAATATCAGCAGCACAACAAAACCAAAATCAAATAAATCATCAACAAAAATTCAAAAACAACAAAAATAATCAACAAAAACCCTGAAATCAATAAATCATCAACAAAAATTCAAAAAGAGCAGAGCCAGAAATTCAAAAACATCAGGATAGCATAGCCATTTTTTATCAATAATTTCAACAAAAACAAAACCCCTGTAATCTTATCCATGATTTCACTTTCAGAAATAAGAACAGAGAATAAAAAGAAAAACGTATTGTTCTGAGCACTGCCACTAACCTTCGACAGGGGTTGAGCGCGACGGAGAGCAGGACGACGACGAGCAGCATGAAGGCGGCGAGACGACGGCGAGATTGGTTAAACAGTTAACTAGTGTCAAGAAGTTCAAGATTGGTTAAACAAAGTTACTTAGTTATTAGGTAGATATTTTTGGTTAGCTTACTAAGAAGTTCAAGATTGGTTAAACAAACTTCTCTTTTTCAGTTTTTAAGCTCTGTTCGTATTTTCTTCTTCTATCAATCACAGTCTAAACACAATTTTTTCTACATCAGCCTGAAATGTATTAAGAAATTATGATTTATGACACAAACAATATGTCTAATTACCTTAACTTAATCTTCCTTTTCCCATGGAATAAAGAATTCATGAAAAATTAATCAGACTGTTATGAATCAACACAACAACAATAGCAACAGCAAAATATATATTTAAAAGAATTCATCAAGACAATCACAATCTAAGCCCAATTAAATTACAACATAGGAAAACACAACACAGCAAAACCAGCAGCACATCACTAATCATAATCAATCATCAAAAGACATTCAATAATCAATTATCACAAGACCTTCAATAATCAATAATCAGCAAAATAATCATTCAATAAAAAATAAAGAACACACAAAACAGCAACACAACAGAACCAGAGTTCATTCAATAAAAAATCACAACACACAAAAACAGCAACACAGCAGAACCAGAGCTCATCAGTAATCAAATAATCATTCAATAAAAAATTAAAATACAAAACATTCAAATAATCAGTAATCAAATAATCATTGAACAGGGCATAAATAAAAAAACGCAGAAGAAGTGAGCAGTGAACTAACCTTCGAACTTTGGGGTTCTGGGCAGAGTGCGTTGCTGCGACGGACGACGCCGACCACACGACGGCGAGCAGATGAAGACGACGGATGGGCCGAGCTCGCGGAAGGAGAGAGCAGGGGTTGGACACTTCAAGAACAGGACGAAGAGAGAAGGGATGCGGGCGACGGACGGTGGCAGTGGCTGACGGACCGACGACGGCAGTAGCTCGACGGACGGACGGCGGCAGTGGCTCGAAGAGAGGCTAGGGTTGGAGAAGGGGAGTGATTCAGATTTCAGAATTCTGCTTGAGTAAGAGGGAGTGAGAGTGAGGCATGACTTCACTCGAAGGTTCACGCATTGACCAGGGCTGAAACCGGGTTTGTCCTAATTTTGATTCTAAATATATATTAGGTCTATATTTTAGATTTTAATTCGATTTTAGATTTGATAAAATTTAAGTATATTTTTGCCACAATTATATTGAGTTTAGATCGGATAAAAATCGAATCTTTAAAATTTTAACAATAATTTATAAAAAAATTTATTTATGATATACTTATTTAGAAAGAAAAAAATATTATAAAAAAATTGATATCCATATTTAAATTTAAATTTTTTTTATAAATTCTAATTTGATACTTCTTTGATTTATTTTTTAAGTGTAATTAAAAATAAAACAATAAACTTATAATTAATATAACATAATATTAAAATAATTTTAAAATATATATATCTTTTTTAGTTTCCTTAGGTTACATTTTTTTACAGAGGAGACATAGACAGAGACATTGTGTCGAGAGACATTAAATCAGTGTATTTTGTGTCCATCTTAATAGGAAGGACATGGAGACACTAACAAGGGACACAACTTATTTTTCATATTTTCTTTTATTATTCTTGTTATTTTTCATAATTATATTTTTCGTTTCAAATTTTTTGAATGAAAAAAAAAAGAATAAATTATATTTTCATAATTTGTTCTAGTTTATCACCAAACAGAATACAAGAATACAAAATTTTGTGTCTCTATCTTTTATGTCTTGTTCTCAGCGTCTTGTCTTGTCCTGTTCTCATAAACAAATGCAGCCTTAGGGTGCATACGGGTCGGGTGAAGCCGGATTCACCTTGATCCGGACCCAACCCGAAATAATGACCGGGTCTATTTTTAGACCCTTATTCGGCCCTAGACCCGATGAAATCACATCAAATTAGCCCCTAAAATGTTCAGGGTCGGGCCAGGCCATGTACACCCCTAACATTCAGTAAGCACGACGCTGTTTCCTTCAAATCGGCCGGTTTCCAGTCAGTTCACGATTTTTTATTGGTTTTTCAATTGACGATTTCATGTGTCCAATCGAACTGTTATTATTGCCGATTTGCGGTTCAATCAGTCCGGTCTAATTTTTAGAACAAATTATGAAGCCTATAGAAAATTCCAACGTCCCGTTACAAAAGTAGGGAAGAAATTCTCGCATTGGTCAATCAGATTCACGTAATTTTCCAATTTAGATTTTAAGATTTTAATTTTATTATAGTGGTCATCTATATTCAATTTTGGACATTATAGTAATTTTTAGGGTAATTTTCGATGCTAACTCACCTCATGGAGTCCTTATTTGGCTATTCTTTACCATGTTGGAGATAACCGAAACAACGTCATTTTTGGTTTGGCGTTCATTGTTAGGCAAAACTATGATGTATAAGTGCAAATATGATAAAAAACAGTTTGTGATCAAATATAGAATTCGTTCGCCTTCTATACTTTCACTATCTATCTTTTTCTTCTTTTCTTCTTCAATAGCAAAAAGCTAGGATTCAGTATCTTGGGATTGTTTGTATTGCAAAGATAGCAGTTACGTTGAACTGGTGGGTTAGATCATCTTCTCCTCACCTAGAAGCAAGCATTTGTAACATTATCATTAATGACCTTCCATATTCTCTCAAATTCGTCAACCTCTAGATTGCTCATCAAGCATAAACAAAATTTCTTAAGAAAGGCCGAACCGTCCAACCTTAGCAGTAGCATTCCTTAACAAATGCCAGCTGCACAACCTATAATGTGCACCGGGAAAAACTATTCCAACCGTACTCTTTATTACAAGATCCCCATCCGTCATGACGGACTTCGGCGGTTTTCCTTTCATTGCCTCCAGAAATGGCCTCAACAACCACACGTAGCTATCTTCGCTTTCATTGTTCAGAATCACGTAATTGAATACCACCGTTCTCATATGATGGTCCACCCCTAAGAATATTACCAATGGGCATTTGTATTTGTTCCGACCATACATTGCATCAAATCCCAACACATTCCCGAATACACTGCAGTCATAACGACTTGTGCCATCGCACCAAAAAAGATTTTGAAGTCTCTTCTCACCATCCAACGAGTACTTCCAGAACATTCCATAATCAATACTCTTTAAACCTGAAAAAAACGTCAACTCGACCTCAGCATCTGTCTCACCAGCCCACATTTGCTTTTCTATTGCATTATAGATATCCTTTATCTCGAACCCAATAGTCTCGAAACCCCCTGACTGGTTGGAAAAAGCGTGGAATATCGTTGGCACTCGCAAGCCAGCTTTCCTCATCGAATTGATTTGGTACAAATCACCTTCCTTGACTGTCTGTGTGACCGCATTAGACCCCTAAACCTCACATCCAGCATGACATGATTTTGGTTATCACAAAATTGTTCAACATACCTTCACCCACTAGTACCGTCAACATGCACCTTTATTTGAGCTTCACACCCGCACCGTGTGATTGGTTGCGGATCCATTTTCCTGTCTCCCCCACTGCATATGTTTCCCCTCTCACTCTTCTTACCTCGAGCACACAAATATCTTCCAAATGATTTCTCCATTCGACCCCTGTTTTGTTCTTTGCCCCACCTTCGACCTCCTCATCGAGAATCCCTTAATGCGACCGTATTCGTTGTAGTAGTCATAAGCGGCTTGCAAATTTATGAACTCAATCATAAGGATGTCTTTCGCTGTCAGGGCTGCAAAATCAATTGCGTTAAACGACCCAATCCCATCAACAATCATCGCTAATTCTTCTACTTCTATCTCCGCATCTCCTTTTGACAAACTCATCGCTTCTGTTTCCTCCATAGGAATGGTGTCACTGCTCATGCCATCTTCCCTAACCTAACACACAATATAGGCCATGGGTTAGACCAAGCAATAGGGCACAACAATATAATCCGAACAATACCAAATTATTAACTTCATAATTGAACAGAATACACACCCTTGTGGCGCATGGAGATGACACCTTGTAGCTTCGTTCCGCAAAGCCAGTCAGCTGAAACAGTTCAGACATCACAATAACTGAAACTTGGGACTACCAATCAATCCCACCCAAAATGCAAAACCTAAGGAAGCCTAACCCAAAATGCCCCCATGGACAACAAATGAAACTTCTTATTAATCTATTATGTAATATCATAGTGATGTCAAACACAATAATCTCGATACATATTTTAATAACTTCCAATTCATGTGTATAACACATGATGATAACGCCAACATGAGAAACTTAAAACTGTTGTCATCATAGTAAGATAAACTAGAGACATCGTGCCATGTCGACAAGGATTGTAAATGGGTCCAAATCTACTCTTCCCTTATTTCATTAGTTCACTCATTCATCTGAAAGAAAGGTTTCAAAGCTAAACAAATTTTATTAATGGAGAGGAAATTTTTCGTAAAATTAATCTTTTTTCCTTTTAATTTTAATCTCCATAAATTCATAACAGCAATTACCTACATTACATGCATAACAAATCAAACATTTAAACTCTATATATTCCTACCCACATTGCACACCATAAATATTGCAACATGAAATTTGTCGTCACTTCGGAACCACCACGAAGGAACGATCCCCCAGCTAAAACCGATTTCGGGAGCATACCTCTGCCATGGTTTCGGAGACATTATCAGACCGTAAATAAGGTTATCGACACTATGTATCTGTGTCGTTAGTTGCCACATGTCCTCCATTGCCTCACTTCTAGTGAACCTCCACTCAGCCAGGGCCCAGCGGCGTTCAATCCCTCGCTCTGCTTCGTCGTGCAGTGCTGTCTACTACTAAGTTGTCCAAACGAAGCTTCTCTGTAACCCCAACTGAATTTAACCCTACCTATTAATGACCTTCTATCTACAATTGATGAAATTAAGTTGACTTGAAGTCATCAGAAGCACTATCATTATCACAAGCACTAAACATTCAACATGCTTAATCATTCGAACCTAATCTAAGGTCTTCTAACCTAAGTTTTCACAGAACATTATATATGAAATATGAGAAATCTAAACCATACCTTGGCCGATTTTTACGTATTATCCCAAGCAACCCTCTTAGGCAAAAAGGCAAAGATTCAACACCACAATTTTGCTCTAACACCCACCAAGTTTCCAATCAAGCTTCCAATAGCTCCACATCATATACATACATATACACCTAATACATGATTCATACACCCAAATACCAAATTCAATACCCAACATATAAAATCAAGGAATTAGATAGGATTCTTCAAATTCTCACCTTACCAAAGCGTCACACAACAAGAGTGAACGTTTTTCTCAAGCTAATCGGGTCCTATAACATCAATGAACAAAGAAGCAAAATCTCACTACTACTTACATAATTCTCGAAAATAAAGAGGGTAGAGAAACTGGATTGGGAGTGAAGCTTACCAATGAAATTGTTCTGATAGATTCATAGAGCTCGATGCGGTGAGCGCGTGGCCGCAAACAGTGCGGCGATCGGAGCTCCGGATAAAAAATTATTGAGATTTGATTATCTGAGTGAGGGTTAGGGTTGTTGCTTGTTCTTCCCCCTTCTTTGAAGCATTCTGCGTTCTTTGCATGCAGAAGAGAGAGAAGTGAGCTGAAGCTCACTTAAATGAGTGGATTGGTTGGGCTCACGGGTCCGGTTCAATCGGTTCGGCCCATTTTGGACCAAATTCTTTGAAATTAGTGTCAAAATTCTTGTTTTAATGAGCTCTATCCTAATTTAATATAATATTCATATTTATAATTTTCTTTATTAAAATTTAATTTATTGACTAATTATTCACTAATTTGCGGGGTTTACACACCCTATCACACAAAACCTTATGTTATATTCGTAAATCAGAGGTGATGAGACATTACGACACCCAAAGAAAAATACGCACACAACCCCAAGAATGCTCTATTGTAAATTTATGTTTTAGGTATATCATTAAACATTATACATTAACTACACGAATTTTTAGAAACAAGTTTTTTTTTGTTTCTATTTTTAGATGATCTTTACAATTATTGTTCTAAAATTTAGTTCCAATTGAGATTTTTCAAATCACTCAAATTTAAGTTTGATAACTAAACCAAGCCAAATTATCAAAACAAAAAAATTGAAGCCCGCCTATTTAAGTTTGACAAACTAAACATAAAAAAATGCAATATATCATAAACAAATTGAAGCTAATTTAAGTTTTTGTTAGCCTCAAACAAAATATAAAAAGTTCGTCATGTTCCAAAACATGAGCTGGGTAACTTGAAACATCAATAGTCACTTGGCTCTAACATCACAATGTCATAATTTGGAGTTGACCCTTGCCCATTATTTGTCAATTTTTCCATCACTGCTTGGTTCTCATTTCTTATTCCTCTGTTATTAGTCATAAAAACTTGGGTCTGATTAGTTTCCCTTGTTCTTGAAATCGCCACTACTCTATTTGGAATTATTTGAAACCAAAGATACTATAGTTAAGGACTAATAAGGGTAAAACTGTATAGCTAAAAAATATAATGCTGCAAAATATATTAATAAGGGATAAGTACTTTTTTCGTCCCTAATATTTAGAGTGAAAATTAAAATCATCCCTAAGGTCTTTTTATTATTAAAATAGGAGTAACAAATTTGTTTCTTAATAATTATTAAGAAGATACCCATGGATTATTATTGCACACAAAAGGCAAGTTTAAACTACCAATGTTGGGACTAAGTTGACGAGTGAAGTAACCACTTGATTGACTCAAGTTGTCGATGGTGATTTTTTTCTCGTTGGTTGCATGATATTTGTCATTCTTACTTTTAGATGTAAAACTTATTATTGAATCACCAGCTATGTATATCTTAAGTATATAAATTAAAATAAAAATACGATTTGTATATCAAAATCAGTCATTATGTATTTGTCTATTTTCAACTCATTTTCAATATATATTATATATTCTAACATATATTTTATATTAGTGACTGATTTTAATTTACATCTAACATTGTTAAAATTAAAAAATAGAAGTTATTCTATTTTTCTCTTTCTTTATTAATTAAGGATTGTTTGTAATATTAATATCTTTTCACTACTCTATCATAATAATTAAGCATTAATGAGCAAAAATAATAGATAAATTGTATATTTACTATTTAATTTATTTTTAATATGTATTTTGTATTTTAACATATATTTTATATTTTAACAAGTGAGAGAACATAAGATGAAAATACACTACATCCAACTCAAAAATTTAAGGTGTCAAGTTAACGAGTCTCTCATATTATAAACCCCTCACTCTTCCTTGTTTTCTTTGATGTGGGACTAACTTCATACATTGCTCACACTTGCAATATTAACAATACACATTGAAAATAAATTAAACCATACATGTATTTATACATAAATATATTTGTAGCTGATTTTAGTATACGAATAATATTTTTTATTATTTATATAATGAAAATGGTAAGAATTTGGTTTACAATTTTTTCTAAAATATCTTTCATCATATAAAATTTATAATTAATATATATAATATTTGATTAATAAACAAAGAGCAAATAATATTTAAATCCAACCAAACAAGAAAAAGTATCATATGCATTTGAAGTTCAATATTTCTAACCTTGATTTGATATTGAGCAAAGAAAATGTGGCAGGTCAAAAGGATTCAAGTTTGCTTTGTACATAAGATGAACATTAGTGCCAATATTGCTTAGCAACCTTATTTGTTTTTCCATTGCTTGCTCTGCTTGTGCTTGATTAACTTCATCATTTCTACTTTATTCGTCTCCACTTCAACTGAAAATTCAACTTTTAAATCAATAATGCCAAAAAAAGAATAGATAAATAGAATTGTGGATATGCAAATTAATGGAGTCTCATAGATAGTATATTTTTTAAAGAACTCTTTTTAAAAGGATAATCCATAAAAGCCGGATGTTATTATATAATTTGTAATTTTTTTTATATAATCCATTTATTTCAAATATTAGGCTCTTAGCTTATTCAACTAAAAAAATAAAAAATAAAAAAAATCTAAAATGATTACATTCTTGCAATGTATTCTCCCTTTCACAAATAAACATTTGTAGTTTTAGTTTATTTTGCTCCAGCAACAATGAAGGATGTTCATCTTTTGAGGGCATCAATTTTTTGAACAAGATTAGCTATCTCATCCAGCATATCAAAATCTCAAAATCCAAAATTATCATAATAAAGCAAAAAAGCACATCCAAATCACATTTATTTAAGAGAAGTATTTTTTAAAAAATAGAGCAAAAATTACTTATATATATATAATAACAATAA
>NC_029785.2:4030623-4059609 GCF_000816755.2 Arachis ipaensis
ACAATAATAAGGGTAAAGTATACTTTTTGTTCCTACGGTTTACAATTTTTTTTAAAAAATACTCCTAATGTTTAATTTTATTCAATTTTGTCCCCTAACATTTTTGATTTATTCAATTTTGTCCTTAATATTCTCGATTTATTTCAAAATTATCCCTAAACGTTTTCAATTTTGTCCCTACCATTTCAGATTGAATTAAGATCCAGGGATAATTTTGATACAAACTAAAAACGTTAGGGCAAAATTGAATACAATTAAACATTAGGAGTATTTTTGAAGAAAATCACAAACATTAGGAATAAAAAACATACTTTACCCCAACAATAATAACCTCACATTTTGCCTCTAAAGCTTTTAGTTTTCCTTCCAAAATTACCGCAAAGTTCTTTCTTAATTCGGGATTTCTGTTCTAAAACTCGATTTGAGATCAATCTGCACATAGTAGAAAATGAATAAAAAAGTTCAGCAAGAAATAAAAGAATCTAGTTTTCTTTCGCATGTATGGCATGATATTTTTTTCAAAAATCTTAGGGTTGTTTGTAAGACCCAAAACCTTTGAAAAAGGGGCTATCATTAGCTAATTTCAAATTCAGTGTTTCTGTAGCTTTAATTTCAGAAATTTCTTTATTAAAGAAAATTAAAGCAAGTTTTGATTTATTGAATTTGAGATAAGTTATGATTATTATCCAATTTGATAATTATTGGATTATTTGCTATAATTATATTATAAAGTTGATAGTTGTGAAATAATAAGGATTTTTATATGATTTGGATTAAATAATTAATATTTTAAATATTAATACTGTTACTTTGGAAAATAAAGGGTTTAATTATATTATTTCTAATTATTTTGATTTGGGCATTTTATGGAAAATAATTTGTACAATTGATGATCAAATAGTATTTTTCTATATGTAATTAGTATGGGATTTAATTTGGGTTTCAATTACTATATTATTCCCAATTTTAAGTGAAATTACTAAAATGCCCCTAACCCTAAGTTTCAAAAATGAAACCCTAATCCTATACCCAGCAGCCACCATCTTTCTTCTCCCCTCAGCAGCTGCAACCCCTCCTTCCCAAACAGATACACACGCATAGCTTTCCTCACCTAGCAGCAAACAACACATTTTCCCCCTTTCTCCAATTCAATGTGCAACAACAGTAGGAGAAGGAAACAAGAGAAACGGACCAGAGAGAGAGGATGAGTTGCGGATGAAGAGAGGAGGAGAGGAAGGAGATTTGCGCCGGCGTGCTGGGCTCCACCGCCGCCGTCGCGTCGTCGCCGTCAGGACTGCGGGATGCCATCCGCGTCGCTGTCACTGAAGCTTCGCGCCGCTGTCCAACCTCCGTGCCTCGCCGTCAGTTGCTGCTCATCCTCATCGCGACCAAAGGGGAGCGCGAGACCGAGGGAGAGAGAGAAAAAGCGTGGAGTTGGCGTCGCGCGGAGAGGGACTCGCCGCTCCTTCCCACCGCCGTCGAGCTGCCATTGTCGACGCGTGTCACCGCGGCTGAGGGTGTCGCCACCACCAAACCCTGGCCGAAGATTCTTCTGCTGCACGCGAGAGGAAGAGGAGCGATGAGGCAGAACGCGTCCTCGCCGGAGTTCTTGAGCGCCGCCGTCGCTCGTGCCTCCTCCCGCCGCCAAATCTGCTCCCACTTCTGGGTTCTGGAATCTGACCCGGATGCCGCTGCCACCATCCGAGCTCGCTGCTCCTGATGATGGTAAGCCCAAACTGCCGCCGGCAAAAGGGGTTCAGGCCGTCGCAGGTGTCGCTGCCGGAGAAGGGAGCTGCATCTCTGTGATTCCGACCGCCAGGAGTGGTTCTGTGACGTTAGGGACCACTGCCGGAGCTGCTGGCTACTCCTGCCGTCGCCGGAAAAGTATGCGGGTAAGGGTTTTAAATTGCGGTTTCTGTCCTTTTTGGATTTCGGAAAGAGTATTGACACTGCGTGGTTGTACAGCTGCTATTATCAGAAATTCGGGCCGGGGATAGGGGAAGAAGGGGGAAGTAGGGAAGGGAGATCCGAGAGGGGAGGAGGGCGACGCAGCCGCCGAGCCCGTCACTGTGCCGATTCGTCGCGCGAGGAGCTCGTGCCGTCGCCGATCATCCTTGCGCAGCATCAGAGGCAGAACCGCGACCTGAAGAGAGCGCGAGCCATAACCACCGATGGAGAAGGAGGAGCGAGCGCGGAGAAGGTGAAGTCGCCGCTGTCGCCGGCACCTCCAGCCCGCTTCACCGCCGAACGCGCCGTGACCTCTGCCGTCGCCAGTCTGGTTTGCTCTGCTGTCGTGCCGTTGAGGAGAAGGCCGTCCAGACACACCGAACAGGAGAGACAGAGAGATCTGAGGCTGAGCTGGGGTTCAACCACCATGCCCAGCCGTGCTTGCGTCGCCGGCGCCGCCTCGGTTGGAACTGTCGCCGTCAAAAAGGGGTTCAGGACGCCGGAGGTGTCACTGCGGGAGAAGAAAGCTGCATCTCTATGATTCTGACCCCTAGGGATGGTTCTGTGACTTCCGGGACCACCGCTGGAGCTCCGGGCTGAGCTTCTGCCACTTGAGACACTGCTGCCGTCGCCGAAAAAGTATGCCGGTAAGGGTTTCGAACTTGGTTTTCGTTTCTTGTGGGATTATGGGAGTTTTATTGTCGCGGCATGTTGGTTTCAGTCTGCTGCCACCGTGTTCCACTGCCGGTAAGTTCTTTGAGTTTGGTTTCTGTTCTGTTGGAATTTCGGAAAGGTTGTTAACGCCGCGGGGTTGTTACAGTTACCGTCACCGGTGTTTTTGCTCGCGATTGTCACTTGGGGTTACTGACGGAGCCACTGCCGGGTTGATAGGGAGCTGCGACTGCTTCGTTTTGTGATTTCAGTGAGTATTTTGATTTTCGAAAGCCCTGCGTTAGTGCTCTGTTCCGTGTAATAAAGTATTTGCGATGTTAATGGTTTTAGGAGTTAGAATCCGGTTTGCTTATGCCGCTTGTAGCTGTTTCTGCTTTTGAGAGAGCAAGCAGAGCCAAGGTTTTGATTGCCGGTGATTTCGGGCCGAGCAAAAAGGAGTCAGTTAACGAGTTTGGGATGTATTTTCAACGTGTTGAGGTAGGGGCGCTTTCCAAAAACTATATTTTGTGTATTGGAATTATTACATATGGATACTAGTGCGAGATATTGTGTATTTGGTGATTGTATCTGCCTTATGTATTATTTGATTGACTCGAATGACTATGGGTGTTGGTTTGGTTGAATTGTTGTGCGGCTTTGTGAAATGTAATGTCTGAAGTTGATTCTTTAAAGATTTGAGATATGAGTTTAATCCGTTGAGGATTGGTTTGAATTGATTCAATTATTTTGATGATGTGAAAGATAGAATACTTTTGAAATTCAGCCTAGGTTGCTTAAATTGATTTGGTTTTGATAAATGATTTAATGTTGAACCGATTCTTTAAAGCTTTGAAAAGGAGTTGATTCAGTTGATATTGGTGTGATTTTGAAACGGTTTTCTTGAGATATGCCAATAAGGCGACTGTTGGATTTAGCTTGATTTTGAATTGATTTTGGATTCTGGACTGTTGAAAAGGATTGTGGAACGGTTTAGTGGGGACCCGAACCGGGTGGCAAAGTCCAAGTTTTAGGGGAGGTGCTGCCGAAATTTCTATAAAATCCGAGTCTTTATTGAATGTTGTCTGGAAAAATGATGAGTTAAAGACTTCTACTATTTTACTTGAATTATCAAGAAAAGAATGATTCATGCTTTTGAAATGAATTATTAAACAGGAAATTGTGATTCAGTCTTGCTTCTTAAGAAAGGCATTGTATCTCTTTCAGAAAAAGGTTATTTAGATGAGACTTGTGTTTTAAAGCTGTTTGGATGTGAAAAGGGTTTATGCCTTTGAATTTGACTTGGGGGTTTTAATTAAAGAAGTTTCAATGACTTTGAAAGAACCTGAGTGTCTATTGACAAGTTTCATTTTGCTCAAAATAATAATAATGCTTTCTTTTGTTTTTAAAATTATTTTAGAAAATTTAAATTTTAAATTGATCTAAAAGGTACCCAAAAAAAATCTAAATAACTATATATTTGCAATTAGCATATACTTTTTGAGTCTCTCTTTAGCATTCTCTTCTTGTTGAACAACAAAAATTGGATTCACACCAACACCACTTGTGTTGTGAGTTGAATTCACAACATCATCAGAATTGGAAAGTTGGATTTGGATGCCCAACTATTGCTACTTGAACCTACAAAGCCAAGGCCTTTGTTCCAATAAGGATGCCATGGTTATGGAAATGACTCAAATATCCTTGGTCTCATAGGCTTTGATGATGGATTTTCAGATGGCATGCATACTTCATCAATCTTTCTCTTAGAAGACTTTTCCATTTTAACCTAAAAAAAAACAAGAGAGGGTTTTATAGCTTAAATTTATAGAAGTAACACAAAATTCTATAAGAGAAAAGAAATGAGAGATAAATATCTATTGAGGTACTACACATACTATTAATCAAGGTTCTGAAAACCGAACCGGTCAATGAACCGGTAAAGTGACTGGTTTAACGATTCAACGGTTCAATCGAGGTTCAACCGGGGTTCAATCGGTTTAATTAAATATAAAATAAAATTTTTATAATCAGCAACCATCACAAACACAAACACAAACTTGCACAAATTAAATACAATCAACAACTAAATATGAATTATTAACAAAAATTTATACAATTTCTAATCACATCAGCAAACCAACATACATGCAATTTTTAGAACACAATCAACATTTAACAATTACATCCAGAAATTCAAAAGACAAACTCAGAAATTGAAAGATACATGCAATTTCAGAACACAATCAACATTTAACAATTACATCCATAAATTTAGAAGACAAACTCAGAAGTTAGAATCCATTACAATTGGACAATAAAATCAGAAATCAACAAAAAATTAACAAAAAATCATCAACAATCAACAAAATTATTTCAGAAAAATTAACTCAAAGCTAGAAAAATTAATTCAGTTAGAAGGACAGTGGACTTCAACAACTGTCGGAGGATGAAGGTGAAAGCAAGGGTTGCTACTGTGAGTAAGCAACCGCGGGAGAGATGCAGAGAGCTTGAAGAGAGAGATGCGATGGCGAGAAGAGCTCCGAGCGCGGCGACGGCGAGAAGAGGGCCGATCTGTAGAGACCACTTTTGGGGGTGATGGCACGATGACAGAGACACAAGTTCAGAGCGGCTGACAACGACGAAGACAGAGGAGGGATTGATGACCAGGGCAGAGATGGCGATGCAAACAGTAGCTCTGAGCAGATCTGGCGAGGGAGGAGCCAAGCTGACAGCGAGGAAGGAACGTCGTCGGAGATGAAGATCAAGCAGACGACGAGAATAGGGCAAGGAGAAGATGAACATTGAGCGACGACAGCACCCTCCCGCTGAGGAGAAGAGTTCGGCGTTGAAGAGTGGATGGTGGCTGGGTGCTGCTGTGGAAAAAGGGTTAGGGTTGGGTTCACCTTTGAGTCAGAGAAACAGAGGGAGGATGGTCGCTGCGGCCTCCAAAGGGGTTTAGGGCTTCTCCAGAGATCAAATTTCAAAGAGGAAGAGAAGGGTGGGATGATGGTATGGGATAGTGGCTAGGGTTTCCATCTTCAGGGGTGTATTTTTCATATATATATATAACACCGAAAATGGCGACGTTTTAAGTCTAGTCCTGAACCGGAAATCCTTAAAAAACCCGGCCGGTTCCGGCGGTTCACTGGTTAACCGCCGGTTCGGCCGGTTTTCTGACCGGTTTTTTGCCAATCGGTTTTTATAGTCAACCAAACCGACTATATGACCGGTTCTCGATTAACCCAGTTGAACCGGTCAGTCCGGTTTGGTTTTCAGAACACTGCTATTAATTGACAATGCTATTACTGTCTATGCATCTATATATATAGCAGGGACAAACGTGCTCAATAGAAGTAATAGTATCAAATTTATATGAGTAACACAAAATTCTTTTAAGAGAAAAGAAATGGAAGCTAACCATCTATTGAGGGATTACGCGTACTACTGATTGACAATGCTATCACTGTTTATGCAGCTATATATATAGCGGCGACAAACATACTTTATAGAAGTAATAATATTAAATTTACATAAGTAACACAAAATTCTATAAGGGAATAAAAATGGATGCTACCTATCTATTGAGGTATTATGCGTACTACTAATTGACAATGCTATCACTGTATATGCAGCTATATGTATAACAGTGATAAATGCGCTTTATAAAAGTAATAGTAATTTATATAAGTAACACAATTTTCTATAAGAGAAAAGAAATGGAAGCTAAATATCTATTGAGATATTACGCATACTACTTATTGACAATGCTATCATTGTCTATGTAGCTATATATATATAGCGGCGGCAAACGTGCTTTATAGAAGCAATAGTATTAATTTTATATAAGTAACACAAAATTCTATTAGAGAAAAGAAATGGAAGCTAACTATCTATTTAGGTATTACGCATACTACTAATTGACAATGCTATCACTATCTATGCAGTTATATATATAGTGGCGACAAACACGCTTTATAGAAGTAATAGTATTAAATTTACATAAGTAACACAAAATTATATAAGAGAAAATAAATACAAGCTAAATATCTATTGAGGTATTACGCATACAACTGGTTGATAATGTTATCACTGTCTATGTAGCTATATATAGCAGAGACAAACGTGCTTTATGAAGTAATAGTATTAAATTTATATAAGTAACACGAAATTCTATAAGAGAAAAAAATGGATGCTAGCTATCTAGTGAGGTATTACACGTACTATTGATTGACAATGTTATCACTGTCTATGTTGCTATAACGTGCTTTATAGAAATACTAGTATTAAATATGTGTGATGTACAACCTTCAATTCTAATTTGACATGGTAAATTGAATATAATGCTTTGAAAGAATAAATTTCTTGAATTTAGTATAATATTTTCATTGTCATTACGTAGTAAATATAGTGAATATATTGTTTTAAATTTCTTAAATGTAAAATGTAAATTCAATGCACTAGTGATTCGCAATAATGATATCGGTGTGTGATATATTTAAGGGTGATGTTTGCTTGTCTCTTCATAATTAGGAATGACAAAAAAAAGCCCGTAATAGGGGGTACCCATAGAGAATATCCATGACGGAAGAACTAATAGGGACCCACGAAATTCCCACGAAGACGGAGATCCGTTCCTGTGAATAAATGGAGATGGAATTGAGGTATCTGCCCCACGGGGACCCGTAAAATTTCTGCGAGAGAGAATTTACCTAAATGCCTGTATATATAATCCTAATTCATCCCTAATTTTTGTTGAAAAAATTTCTATTTCATCTTATTTTAATGAGTAAAGTATCGTTTTTGTCCCTCACGTTCAGGGTAAGTCCTATTTGTGTCCCTAATGTTTAAATCGTCTTATTTGTATCCCTAATGTTTATAAAAGTGATTCAATGTTATCCTGCCGTCAATTATACTAATAGATTAGATTGTATTTTTCAATTATTCTCATTTGGATGTATTCATTCTCAATTAGGTCTCACTTGTATATGTTCGCTTTTAATATTGTACCCAAAATCTGTGTTTATGTTCAATTATGTCTCTAAAAAAATGAATTATGTAAATATTGTAGTTATTAGTTTTAACTTTTAATGAGTTATTATCCTAAGTGGATCATCAATTCTGACCCAAATATTTGTATTCTAACTTCAAGAAGAGATTTTCAGAACTCTAACTAAAGCACATGATGTGTAATTGACGGCATGATAACATTGGATCACTTCTACAAACGTTAGGGATACAAAGAGGACGATTTAAACGTTAGGAATACAAATAGGACTTACTCTAAACGTTGGGGACAAAAACGATACTTTACTCTATTTTAATTTGTATGTTAGAGTTTTTATATATATATATATATATATATATATATATATATATATATATATTATTTTGAATTTGTATTTGGATTGTATTTTAATTTAATGCATTTGGTTGGATTGTATTGAATTTTGTTATGATTGTATTAACTTTTTTTTATAAAAAATTAAAGCTTAATATTCATAGTTACCTATTGGTATCTGCTTCCTCCATGGAGAGAAATAAATGAGAATATGTGTTGGAAATAGGACGAGAACGAGAAGCATTTTATTAGACGAGGATGTGGTGATGGAGAGATCTCCATTTCATAGAGGCATGTTCTCATCCCAATTTATAATGGAAACAACTTTAGTAATAAACTCACTCTTTTACAAAAATATTATATTGCAATTATATTTAAGTTCTGGTGATTAGAGAAAGAAAAATGTTTCATATACTAATGAGCTACTTATACTAATTAATGTACATAACATGTTTTGTATTTTTTGCACTATACTAGTGAAATTTAGGACATTTTGTATTTTAATAATATAAGTTGTTAATAATGTTGACTAGCATACACATTGTATTATTGTTGAAACAAATATTAAACATCAATATTTTTTTAAATTTTTTGCAATTTAGTAACACGGATGTTTAAATTTAGGATCTTATGTACAATATACATTAATCAAGTCTCTTGTTATAGCAAACCATTCGTCATGGCTATGTTGTACTGAAAATATAAAAATATTTTATATAGTTATTTAATTATATATTATTATATTAGCAAAAAACTAATTTTTAAATAAAATAACTAAAATATCATCTAAACATATGAATTTAATTAAATGATCGTATAAATTTTTTTATATTTTTAATACATCAAAATTAAACAATATCAATAAAATATGAAATTAATAATTTATTGTAAATTTATATTTTAGGTATATCATTAAACATTATACATTAACTATGGATTTTTAGAAACAAGTTTTTTTCCTCTTTCTGCTTTTTAGATTATCCTTATAATTACTGTTCCAAAATTTAATTCCAATTGCGATTTTCAGATCACTCAAATTTAAGTTTGATAACTAAACCAAGCCAAAGTATCAAAACAAAAAAAAATTGAAGCCAACCTATTTAAGTTTAAAAAACTAAACATAAAAAAATATAATCTATCAAACAAATTGAAGCTAATTTGAGTTCGATCTTGTTAGCCTCTAACAAAATATAAAAGTTTTTCATGTTGCAAAATGTAAGCTGAGTAACTTGAAACATCAATAGTCACTTGGCTCTAACTTCACAATGTCATAATTTGGAGTTGATCCTTGTCCATTTTCAGCCAAATTTTCCATTCCTGCCTGGTTCTCATTTCTTACTCCTTTGTTATTAGCCATCAAAACTTGTGTCCGATTCTCTGGTTGTAGGTCTACATTAATTTTCCTTGTTCTTGAGGTCGCCACTACTCCATTTGGAACTGTTTGAAACCAAATATACTATAGTTAAGGACTAGTAAGGATAAAACTACATAGCAAAACAAATATGACGGTGCAAAATATATTAATAAGGGATAAGTATCTTTTTTGCCTTTATGATTTGGGGTGAAAATCAAAATAATTCCTAAGGTCTTTATTAAAATAGGATTGATAAATTCATTTCTTAATAATTATTAAGAAGATACTAATGAATTCTTGCATATACAAGGCGAGTTCAAACTACCAACATTTGATTAAGTTGACGAGTGAAGTAATCACTCGATCGACTCAAGTTAGTAGATGTTTTTTTCCCATTAGTTTTATGATATTCTAAAATATATTTTATATTAGTGATTGATTTTAGTGCACATCTAACATGGTTATAATTAAAAATATTAAAAGTTATTCTATTTTTCTCTTTCTTCATTAATTAAGAATTATTTGTAATATTAATATTTGAGTTTGAGCAAAGAAAATGTGGCAGGTCAAAAGGATTCATGTTTGCTTTGTACATAAGCTGAACATTAGTGCCAATATTACTCAGCAACCTTATTTGTTTTTCCATTGCTTGTTCTGTTTGAAGCTCGGTTAACTTCATCATTTCTACTCTATTCTTCTCCACCTCCACTAAAAATCCAAATTTAAATTAATAATGCCAAAGAAAAGCAAATGGAATAGATAAATAGAATTGTGGATATACAAATTAATGGAGCCTGATAAATAGTATATTTTTTTAAAGAACTCTTTTTAAAAGGATAATCCATGAGCCAAATGTTATTATATAATTTGTAATTGTTTTTTATATAATCCATTTATTTCAAATATTAGTCTCTTATTCAACTAATAAAAAAAAATATAGAATGATTACATTCTTGCAGTGTGTTTCCCCTTTCACTAATAGCCATTTGCAGTTTTAGTTTATTCTGCTCCAGCAACAATGAAGGATGTTCATATTTGAGGGCATCAATTTTTTGAACAAAATCAGCTATCTCATCCTGCATATCAAAATCTCAAAATCCAAATTGTCATAATAGAGGGAAAAAACACATCCAAATCACTTTTATTTAAAAGAGAAGTACTTTTTAAAAAATAGAGCAAAAATTACTTAATTATAACAACTTGTTTAAAAAAATTATGTGAAGGATATATATATAATAACAACAATAATAACCTCATGTTTTACCTCTAAAACTTTTAGTTTTCCTTCCAAAATCACTACATAGAGTTCTTTCTTGATTCTGGATTTCTGTGCTAAAACTCGACTTGAGATCGATCTGCACATAGTAAAAATGAAAAAAAGTTTAATAAGGAATGAAAGAATCTAATTTTTTATGCATGTATGGTACTTGATATTTTTTCTGAAATCTTCGAGTTGTTTGCTTTTTGTTTTTGTTTTTCAAAAATATTTTATGTTTGAAGGATTTTGTGAGAAAATAGTGAAAATATTGAAGAATCAATTTTTTAATTATCAAGTTTTGTAAAGAAAACTGAAAATATTAATTATATTGCTATCTTTTATTTTTTAAATTATTTTATAATTATAAATTGATCTAAAAGGTATCCAAAAGAAAAATCTAGACAACTATATTTGTAATTAGCATATACTTTTTGAGACTCTCATCAGCATTCTCTTCTTGTTGAACAACAAGAATTGAATTCACACCAACATCACTTGTGTTGTGAGTTGAATTCACAATATTATCAAAATTGCAAAGTTGGAGAGTTGGGTTATTGGGTGCCCTGCTACTACTGCTTGAACCTGCAAAGCCAGGGCTTTTGTTCCAATAAGGATGCCATGGTTGGGGAAATGATTCAACTATCTTTGGTCTCAAAGGCTTTGATGATGGATTTTCAGGAGGCGTGCATACTTCATCAATCTTTCTCTTAGAGGACTTTTTCATTTTAACCTAAAACAAAAGAAAAAACAAAAGAGGATCTTATCGCTTAAATTTATATAATTAACACAAAATTCTATAAGAGAAATAAAATGAAAGCTAACCATCTATTGAAGTATTACGTGTATTATTGATTGACAATGTTTCATTATCTATGCAGCTATATATATAGCAGTGACAAACACTCTTTATAGAAATAAGAAATGGAAGCTAACCATCTATTGAAGTATTACGTGTACTACTAATTGACAATGATGTCACTGTCTATGCAGCTATAAATATAGCAGTGACAAACACACTTTATAGAAAGGTTTAATTACTCTGTTGGTTCCTATAGTTTCGCAAAAATTTTAATTAGGTCCCTATACTTTTTTTTAATTGAGTCATTGCACTAATTTTTTTTAATTGGGTTCTTACACTTTTTTTTCTTTTATTTGGGTCCTTGCACCATTTTTTTAATTGGGTCCCTATACAATAAAACCAATTATTGTCAAGAGGAACCTAATTGAAAAAAAAAAGTTGGTTCAGGGACCCAATTAAGAGAAAAAAAAATATAGGGACCTAATTGAAAATTTCGCGAAACTATAAGAACCAACAGAGTAATTAAACCTTGTAGAAATACTAGTATTAAATCTGTGTGATGTACGACCTTCAATTCTAATTTGACATGGTAAATTGAGTATAATTCTGTAAGAATAAATTTATAGAATTTAGTATAACATTGTCATTATCATTACATAATAAATATAGTGAATATATTGTTTTAAATTTATTAAATATAAAATATAAATTCAGTGCACTACTAATTGGCAATAATGCTATCGGTGTGTGATATATATACAGGGGTGATGTTTACTTGTCTCTTCATAATTTGGGATAACAAAAAACCCACACTTGCAGATACTTGCAGAGATTACCTGTGATGGGAGGACTAACAGGGATCTGTAATATTCCCACAGAAACGGGGACCTGTCCCCGTGAAAAATGGGGACAGAATTGAGGCATTTGCCCGACAGAGACTCACAAAATTTTCGCGAGAGTAAATTTACCTAAATGCATATATATATATATATAATTCATCCTTAGTATTTGTTGAAAACTTTGCTATTTCATTTTATTTTAATTTGTATGTTGAAAATTTTATATCTGTATTGATTATGTTGAATTTGTATTTGGATTGTGTTTTAATTTGATACATTTTGTTGAATTTTATATCTGTATTGTACTAAATTTTTATACGATTGTGTTAAATTTTTAAAAAAATTTAAAGTTTAATATCCATAGATACCTGCTGGTATCTGCCTCCTTTATAGAGGAAAATAAATGGGAATCTCTGACGAAAATAGGACAAGAACGAGGAGCGTTTTAAATTTTTAATAGACGGGGATGGGGTGATGGAGCAATCCCCACTTCATAAAGACCTATTATCATCTCTACTTATAATGGAAACACATTTGGTAATAAATTCACTTTTTGGCAAAAATATTAATACATTTTTAATAATTATGATTTAAATCGTATTTGCAATTATATTGCAGTTATGGTGATTAGGGAAAGGAAAATGTTCCATGACCTAATTTCAGATACTAATGAGCTACTTATACTAATTAATATATGTAACATATTTTGTATTTATTGCACCGTATTAATGAAATTTAGGGTATTTTATATTTGAATAAAATATCATTTTTGTCTCCAACATTTGAGGTAAGTCTCAAAGTTGTCCCTAACATTTAAATCGTCCTATTTAAGTTCCTAACGTTTCAAAATTGACTCAATATTGTCCTGCCGTAAGGGATCTGTTAAAAGAATTGACAGCGGGACAAAATTGAAACGATTTTAAAACGTTAAGGACTTAAATAGGACGAATATGTTCAGGACAAAAACGATACATAAAAATAAATTTTAATTTTATCCTTCAATAATATTATTTTTTAACAGTACATAGTTATTCAATTATTTTTTAATCACATATAAGTAACTTATACTTAATCACGTTACTTTTTAGAAAATTTATTTTTTTTATAATTTTACTCTTAAAGATGTTTACTCATTATGAAATATTTGTAGAATGACTAGTACATAAACTTGTGAAAAAAATTATACATATACAATAAAGTAATGTGATTCTAGTAATTTTGCAAATATTTCATGAAGAGTAAAATTTTTAAGAGCAAAATTATAAAAAAAATAAATTTATTTAGAATAAAAGTAATGTAAATAAGTGTAATTTTCTTAGATGTGACTAAAAAATAATTGAATAATTATGTACCGTAAAAAATTGATATTATTGAAGGATAAAATTGAAATTTAATTCTATGTATCGTTTTTGTCCTTAACATTTTCGTCCTATTTAAGTCGCTAACATTTCAAAATCGTCTCAATTTTGCCCCGCCGTCAACTCTGTTAACAAATCCCTAGCGATAGGACAACATTGAGTCAATTTTAAAACGTTAGGGACTTAAATAGGACGATTTAAACGTTAATGACAACTTTGGGACTTACCCTAAATGTTGGAGACAAAAACGATATTTTACTCTTTATATTTTAATAATATAAGTGGTTAACAATGTTGACTGCTATTCTAGCGTACATATTGTATTATTGTTGAAAAAAACTATGAAAAATTAATAGTTTTCAATATATTCTAAAGTAGTTGCACAAAATAGTATTGGGGTTGTAATTGCAATTAAAATTTTGGCACATTAGTAACATGAATGTTTTAATTTAAGATCTTATATACATTAATCAAGTTTCTTGTTAGCAAACCATTCTTAATTGCTATGTTGTACTGACAAAGAGTGATTTAAAAAGGGCATAAGCTAGGACACCTGTGAACTCGGAGAGCTTTTAAGCATACCTTGCCTGGAATCTGCCCTAGGCTAACCACTTTCTTCTCTTATGAATTTTTTTTATAGATGATATGCTATTTTTGCAACAAGAAGCGCCCCAAGCGGAACCGTTACGACAAGTTCGCTTAGGGTGTTTTTAGTGCAGGAGTACAACAATCGGCCTATAGACTACCTTACCTGCCTACTTCTTAAGCGCTTTAAGGTTAAGGCAAATGCTTATCTAAATAATTCTAATTAGCCTCATCGTCGTTGGTCCTTCGTTTTTTTCTCTTTCTGTTTTTAGATTATTTTTACAATTACTGTTGTAAAATTTAATTCCAATTGAGATTTTCAAATCACTCAAATTTAAGTTTGATAACTAAATCAAGCCAAAGTATCAAAACAAAAAAAAATTGAAGCCAGCCCATTTAAGTTTGACAAACTAAACATAAAAAAATGTAATATATCATAAACAAATTGAAGCTAATTTTATGGGTGTCCATGGATCGGATCGTATCCGCATATCCGCGGTAAATATCTGCATCCGATCCGAAAATTGCGGATACGATCCGATCCGCAAATTGATCGGATCAAATGTGCGGATCGGATCGGATCGGATCCGGCACTAAAAAGTGCGGATATCATATCTGATCCGATCCGATGGAAATTGTGCGGATCGGATCGAATTTTTAGCCATATCCGATCCGATCCGATCCGCGGACACTCTTGGCTAATTTGAGTTCTTGTTAGCCTCAAACAAAATATAAACGTTTGTCATGTTTCAAAATATGAGCTGAGTAGCTTGAAACATCAATAGTCACTTGGCTCTAACTTTAGAATGTCAAAATTTGGAGTTGACCCTTGCCAATTATTGGTCAAATTTTCCATCCCTGCTTGGTTCTCATTTCTTATTCTTCTATTATTAGGGCTTCAAAACTTGGGTCTGATTAGTTTCCCTTGTTCTTGAGGTCGCCAAATTCTATTTGGAATTGTTTGAAACCAAAGATACTATAGTTAAGGACTAATAAGGGTAAAACTGTATAGTTAAAAAAATATAATGCTGCAAAATATATTAATAAAGGTTAAGTATTTTTTTCGTCTCTAATATTTGTGGTGAAAATCAAAATCATCCCTAAGGTCTTTTTATTATTAAAGTAGGAGTGACAAATTCATTTCTTAATAATTTTTAAGAAGATACCCATAGATTATTGCATATATAAGGCAAGTTCAAACTACCAATGTTGGACTAAGTTGACGAGTGAAGTAACCACTCGATTGACTCAAGTTAGTCGTTGGTGTTTTTTTCCCATTGGTTGCATGATATTTGTCATTCTTGCTATTAGATGTAAAACTTATTATTGAATCATCAGTTATGTATATCTTAAATATATAAATTAAATTAAAAATACTATTTGTATATCAAAATTATTCATGATGTATTTTTGTATTTTTAACTCATTTTCAATATATATTGTATATTCTAACATATATTTTATATTAGTGACTGATTTTAATGTACATCTAATATGGTTAAAATAAAAAATATTATAAGTTATTCTATTTTTCTCTTTCTTCATTAATTAAGGATTGTTTGAAATATTAATATCTTTTGACTACTCTATCATAATAATTAAGCATTAATGAGCAAAAATAATAGATACGTTGTATATTTTTTATTTAATTTATTTTTAATATGTATTTTGTATTTTAACATATATTTTATATAGGTGATTAATTTTGTAGCTAATTTTTTTATTACATCTAATATCGATTATGCTACGTATACACTAAAGTCACCTACCAATATAAAATATGTAACACCCTACCACACCGAACTTTACGCTATAGTCGTAAATCAAAGGTGGCGAGGCACTATACATATACATATATATTCAAAGGATATTTTAACTAGGAGTCTTGAAAGAAAAGATAGGTAAAAACAAGAATCGCGTCGCGCTTGAAAAACGATAGAGGTAGAAAGCTTGATACAAAAAACCAAAGAAACGTAAATATAGATATAGAATTCCAAACAATTTATATAACAAACTCTAGTCTCGACTTGTGAAGCAAAGGCCCGCTAGAAATATATATATATATATATATCTATATATATATATATATATATATATATATATATATATATATATATATATAACCCCAATTATATATATATATATATATATATATATATATATATATATATATATATATATATACAGCCCCAAAATAGTTAACAACTATAAACATAAATTTTGTTTTCTCCAAAAATCAACCTCTAAGAGGAATATACAAATTTTTTAGAGAAAAGGACAAATAAGTCCCTGACTTTTTGCCCCGCGGATATTTTCGTCCCTGACCATTGAAAAATACTTTTAAATCCCTGACCTTCACAAAACTTGGATGGATCAGTCCCTCCGTCCAAATGCCTCCGTTAGGGACTGATCCGTCCAAATGCCTCCGTCAGGGACTGATCCGTCCAAGTTTTGTGAAGGTCAAGGACCTAAAATTATTTTTCAATGGTCAGGGACGAAAATATCCGCGGGACAAAAAGTCAGGGACCTATTTGTCCTTTTCTCAATTTTTTATAAAACAAAAGTGGAGAATATGAACATAAACTAAGTACAAAATACAACTCCCAAAATTGATCTTCGCTTCCAGAAGAGCATCTTGCATGCTCAGCGAGGTGCATCACGTCCTGTATATGAAAAACAGAAATTCTCGAAACGGGTGAGAACCCTTCCGGTTCCCAGCAGGGTTCCCAACAGGGTAAAAATTTCAAATAGAGACAATGTAAAATCACATGAACCTTCTAGGCAATCCTAAAACTCCAACAGACAAGATCCAAGCCTAGGATTCTCTCTAAATCCCAACAGGGTAATATACTAACTTTCAGCTACATGATAAACCTCTAATCTCAGGCCTTTGTTTACTTCATTCTAGGCATCATTTTTTCCAATATCACAGTTGATCAGTGTTCAGTATCTAATTCAGTAGTAGCAAGCACAAGTAAAGCAATACAAGTCAAGCACAATTAGGCAAATAATACAAATAACAACTAGTCAGAATAAGCAATTAGGCAAACCAAAGACAATTAAGCAATTCCAAACAATGGCAAACAAATGCAGTATGATGCATGTCTGTCCTACTGACCATGGGCTCATATGTCGGTTAAACTGCCAGAACCCGACACATCCAGTAGCTAACCTGAACATTGTCTCTTTGTTTTACTTCCACAATCTTGGGATATAGTGCCCGTCACATTCTTAGGATATAGTTCCCGCCATACTCTTGGAATATAATGTCCGCCACACTCTACGCAAATAGAGAGAGAACCATGAATAAGCGGGATAACACCATCGTCCTTGCTAAACCCAATTCAATATGCAAGCAGGATAACACCACCGTCCTTGCTAAACACAATTCAATATGCAATCGGAATAACACTATTGTCCTTGCCACTCTAGCCATTCGAGCCATAATCATTCGTTGTTAATGTCTTTTAGCAATTCCATAAGTTATTTAACTCATTAACCCAAGTCTTTCATTAATTTGTCAATTTCATTAACACGTGAGCTGGATGAAATCTCTGTCCTTATCGCAGGCGGGATAAAATCACCATCCCCGCATAATGGTTTACACACTGAGCAAGCGGGATTACACCAACGTCCTTGCCAGGCAAAAAACCAAGCATAGTGGTTCATGCACTACGTAAGCGAGATTACACCATCGTCCATGCCAGACAAGAGACCTTCATCATATCCTAAACCAGTTTACAATTCCATCCAATTTCGAAAGATTCAACCTAATTAACATAACCCCTTTCATGTATTAGCTACTTCAATCTCATTATTCCGTGAGCGGGATAAGACCATCGTCTTCACCGAGTGGCACAAAGCCACCATCCTCGCTTAACCCAGAGCAAGTGGGACAGACCCAACCCTTGCATCTTACACAGGCAAGTAATCATTAATCATTAAGTTTAATCACGTTCACAAATTATTAGATTTATTAACCCCAATTATTTACTAGTTAATCAACTCTAATTACTCATGAGCGGGATAATGTAACATTCCGTTAGCCTAAACCTTACCTTTAGCCATAAAGCAAAGGATAACAAAGTGCCACACCAGTTCTAAAGCTTATAATATATATAATATATGTCCAAGAATTTATATAACTAGAAGCCCAATGTAGGAATAAAGCTCAAAGTCGCGTAAAGCAGAATTACAAAACGCAAAGCATTCACATCACGATAACTAAACACGTAGGCATGGACAGAATAAGACATAATATATATAAAACCTTGTAGATAGCTCCAGAATACACAAGGTAATAATTAAATTAACAAGATATATAGATATGTGTAAATATGATATACCAAAAAGATGAATAGTCACAGCCTGCGAAGTTTAGGCCGGCTAATCAAACTGAAATACAAAAGAGTTTTAGAAGTTTAAAACAGCTTATACAACTTATCTCTCAAATCAAGCATCTAAGACGATAAAGTTATGTAAATACAAAGGATGAGAGAGTAACTACATCGAACATATCAAACTACAAAAGATGATAAAAGATCCATCGCTCCGTTACTATCTCGTAACTCACCGAGGTAGGTTACGACCTGCATCTGAAAAACAACAACAACATATGGTATGAGAATTGGAGGTTCTCAGTATGATAACAGTGCCCAATATATATAAGATGTAAGGTTCCGGGACACCAAAGGCAATTTTAGGACTTCACACCAAACAGATATTCAAGCTTAACAAAAATAAATAACGTAAACCAAACACCACAAAAAGAGTTATCTAAACTTAGGGGATTTCTAACTAATACCAATCACACCGCTGTATCCCACAGCCTTGACTAACCTAACCTCCGTGCAATCCCATTGCCACCGCCTTTCGATCCTCCTCAACGCCAGTAAAACACATTTAATGCAAACAAGTAAAGCACAAATAGTATACATATATAGCAAGTAAACAAATAGCAAGTAGACATGTGATTCATTTAGGCATATTGAAGATAAGCAAAGCAAACAAACACATAAAAGATGCATATGATAAATGCCTGTTCTATTAGCTCGTGATATCACTTGTCGGTCTATAAATACCAACCTGACACATCCTCCTTAATGTAGCCTTTCTGCCACGCCAGGGATATAGGCCCTACACACTCATGTAGCAGAGAAGGAAACAACAACAACTCTCTCACCATAAATCATTCCAAGGATATAGTGCATGGCACACTCTTGCAGCAGAAAAACTGCCATGCCAGGGATATAGGCCCTGCACACTCTTGCATAATCCAATAATTTCATCATTCCTTTCCAAGTTCTCAACTCATCATAACCATCACCAGTTTCTAATTTCTCAAATTATTATCAACTATCGCGACCTCTTAAGTTCTCTGAGTCATCACTAATATAATACTCCGCCCGCTCACTCACCAACTTCAGAAACCTAAGTCTCCATCTTCTAAACTCATATAGAAATTCATCTATTTAAGTCTCTAACTCATCATTAATAGTATTAGGACCTAAGCACTAGATAGTATTCTTAAACGGCAATTAAAGAATGTTTGGAAAGCTAGAGAACCTTTGAAAATGAAGAAAAATAAATTTTCAGCAAAACAGGGGTCTCGCGTACGCATGCAGTTAAAAATGGGTGGTCGCGTATGCAACCACCTGCTCGCGTATGCAAGTGTCCCAACCCGAATGGGTTACTTGCGTCGCGTGCTAAAGTTCGTGTATGCAAGGGCCGAAACTCTAATAGCTCGCGTACGCATGCAATGCCCGCGTACGCGATGTAACACCCTAACTACCAAAGCTCGCACTTCCGGCTGCGCGACTCTGATAGCTTGGACATTACGACGACACTTATATTATTTAATACTAAAATATGAGCCTGTTTAAAACTTTAAACCGCAATACCGCTCCCAAAGATACTTCGAAACCAACCATCGGTCCATCTCAATTCAACCACGGCCCTAGGCCCAAACAATCCAACCAACAACCAATCACCACAATCCAACAGAGTCCCAGATGCAAACATAGGAAGGAAGTTCAAGCACAAACAAACAGTTATTACAAGTAGAACAGTTAGCAATTAATCACATAGGCAAACCAAGTATAATATGCACACCCAACCAATGTCACACAAATGCATATGATGCATGCCTGTCCCTAGTGGCTGATGATATCATCTGTCGGTTATATAGCCAACCCGACACGTCCTGGCAGCTAACCATGGACAGAAACACCCATCGCGGAGCAAGTAGGTTTGAGCTACAACCCCCTTGCTACTGCCCGCTCAACCCAGAGCCAGTGAAATAACCACTACTGCGGCTACTACCCAGGCGGGTGTTTAAAAGCTCAACCTGGAGCGAGTGGAATCACCACTACTACCGCTACTACCCAGGCGTCACAATCTCTGACCTGGAGCAAGTGGGACGAACCACAACCCTTGCTACTACCCAGGTATCTCAAGCATATATTCATTCAGTCCCAACCATGGATCAACATCCATCTCAGCCATCCGGCTCAAATTCATAATTCATAATCAGCCATACTGCCCATAACTCATTCAGCAATCCGCCATAAATCAATATTATACACAACCATTCCGGCTCATAACAAAATGGCACCTCCACCATTCAACATCATCAAATTCATAAAACCGGCATTTAAGCCACAAATCACTTTTTCTCAAATCGCTTCACTTTGAAATCAAGTTTCAACTCTTTTCAGCCTTGGCTTTAGAAATCTCGTTTCTCAAATCATCTCAGGCTCATAAGCCAAATTTACTCAAAGTGAGTTCCCTTTTTAAAACAAAGCCACTCTCGACATTCTCTTTCCAAAACTTCCAAAACCATGGCAAGTTAAGGATTTATTTCAAAGTATTCAAAATCACCCATACAACAATGGAATTTCATAACAAAAGTTTCTCAGCAGAGTCCCAAGTCTTTAGGGGAGAATAACATAACTCATTTCGCCAAATTCATTTAAAATCATTAAAACATTGGCTTTCTGATTTGAGTAAGCAAATAGGATCTAAGCCAAACCGAGTCATGTAATCATTTACTTCTTTCAAAGCCATTTCCTTTACTTAGGCAAAACCAACTTCAACCCCATGATAAATTCTAGAACGTTTCAACTATTCAAAATTGTTTTAGTCTTGTAAGAATTCAGAATTCAAAGAGTACTTAAAACCTTTCTCAAAACATTTCAAAATGAAACTTGTCAATAGACATTCAGGTTCTTTCAAAGTCATTGAAACTTCTTTAGTTGAAACCCCCAAGTCAAATTCAAAGGCATAAACCCTTTTCACATCCAAACAGCTTTAAAACACAAGTTTCATCTAAATAACTTTCTCTTGAAAGAGATACAATTTTCAAATCGAAAATGCTTACCGAATGAAGAAGGAGCGGCTGAACCGAAACAGCGGCGGTCTCCGAACCAGTTCGGCGACAACCCGGCAGTCAGCCCTAAGCAGCAACGACGATCTGAACCACACGCAGCAACAATGAAGTTCCAGGAAACTCAACCGAAGGGAAACTCAACTTAAAAGCCTTACCGGCAGTGGAGCTCGGTGGCGGCAGCGGCGTTTCCGGCGGTTGAGGCTCGGCCAGGAGCTCCGGCAGCGGTGGATCTGAACCCCGAGGCAGAGGCGGACAGCAACTCCGGTGGTCTTCTCTGGCGATAACACCAGCCACTCCGGGGACGGCGGCAGTGATACCCCAAAAGCACCGGCGCGGCTCACGCTGCTCCATAGCACAACGGCGCCTGGCCCTTCCCCCACCGCGAGCTCCCTGCCCCACGCTCTCCTTCGTGGCAGCTCTGGCGATGGTGGCAGTAACACCATTCTCTGTTCGGGAACCCTAAGGACGACGGCCCGCGACCACACCCTTCCTCGCGTAGCTCTCTGCCTCAACGTTTTTCTCTCCCTCTCCTCTTTGCGAATAGTGGCGGCGCGACGACACGGCTCCTCCTGCGCGGCGATCTAGCGACGCGACGGCGATGGTGAAGCTTGACGCGTCAGCGCAGTTTTCCTCCCTCCCCTTGTCCTTTTCTCCTGGCGTGATGCAGACGGCGCAGTGGTAACGGGCTGAACGGTGGCAGCGGCGCATGGCTCACCCTCTCTTCTGAGCACAGCTCCGCCCCCTCTCCCTTGGATCCGTTTTTTCTTCGTTCCTTTTTCCCATTACTGTTGCGACTAATTTGAGGAAAGGGAAGGGTTCATGTCTCGGCTGTTGGGTCTGAGAAGAGAGCTAATTGGAGTGGGGTTTTCGGCGGCTGAAGGTTAGGGAAAAAGGGGGGTAAAAGTGTTGTGTGGAAAATTAGGGTTAGGGGCATTTTACTAATTTCATATAAGAGTAGGGATAATATAGATAATATAGCCCAAATTAAATCCAACACTAGATGTATATAGAAAATACTATTTGCTCATCAATTCTTACAAATTACCCACAACTCATACGTTTCACACCTACCGCTTCAACTTCCGTATACACATATCACGTCTTAAAGAACTAACGCATCGCGTTACTACATCTACAAGTCGCACGTGATATCAAAATAATTCTCGAGTCTACTCAGAAGAATACGAGATCTTAGAAAGGAGAGACAAATGTCAAAGACAATACTCATAGATTTAAAAGAATATATCCAATTCCAGATAAACAAGGATGCTCAAGCAATGAAGTTTGCTAGAAATAAATCAATTGACAACTTCAAAGATAACCCTTGGGTCAAAGAAGTTCAATAGGATCAACAAGATCAATAGGAAGAAAACCAGCGCATCAGTTTGAAACAAACTCAAGCTGAGTCGAAGAAGCATAAGGTTTACAGAAAAGAATATCTCAGACCCAAGACCAAGCTCACACAACTCAAGAGCATAATTAAAATATTTTCGAATACATTGTTCTTAAAAGAATCGAAAACTTGTAAAAATATCACTTCGCAGTTTAAAAGAAAAGTTAAGCAACGAGCCTCCTTCAAGAGAAAAATAAAAGCATAAACGTGGCTTTGCTTTAATTTAATTTCAGGTTGAAGTAGATTATGTAGGGTTCCAAAAACAAATGCACACAACTTTGGCTAAGAGCTAAAATATTTCCTCAAATATTTTAGAAAGATAATTAGATGCACAACTTGACCAAAAGCAGTTCATAAAAACTCGGAAGTAATCAAATGCTTGTTCAAAATTCTCAAAATTTCATATTCAAACAAGTGTGTATAGCATTTATAGCAAGGTCGAACGAGTAAGTTAAACTCTATTTAGAAAAGAAAATCCGAGGTAAAAATTTGCTTACAGTTTGGTGAAGGAAATAAGTGGTGCGTGACAAACGAACCGATTTCCACTAAACAAGGAAGCTTTCCAAACCTCATTTAAAATAGCGCATGCCAACTTTAAATTAACCTCGTCAAAATTGAACAATAGTTTCAATCTCAATCAAGCAACAGAAAATAATTTCCGTTTAGTATTTCTTTAAAGAGAATTCAAACTTCTTTAAGAAGTTCAAAACAAGACTCCAAAAGTGTTCTTGAAATCACCATCTCAGAAGAACATTCAAGAAGTTTAAGATGTACTAAATAGGAGTCAAGCCATACTAGAAAGGATCTTAAATCAAAGTAGTTCAAACAAGATTCACTAGGCATGAGTCATCAAACAAGCTTTAAATTGATCCAAAAGAATACAAAAGTCATAGAAAAAGACAACTCAATCATTTGTAATTTCTCAATGATAAGTCTTTGACTAAAAACTCTTGTAGAGATAATGGGAGAATAAACAATGCATTAACTTGAAACGAATCAAACTGACTCATATACGAATGAGATTCACAAAAAGGAAAAACCAAGATCAATGGCAATATTCACAAGATGTAAAAGATCAGTTAAAAACAAGGTCAAACATGACATTCATGGAGATGGAAGATTTAATAGGGAATTTAGTCCGTTCATAGGAAGAAAGCTATGAGTCCAACACTTTCAAAAGAACAACAATGGCATAAACCATGTAGTATGCTAAATCAAACTCCAATCAAAATGAATTAAGTGAAGTTTACCAAACGAAACTCAACCTAAGTAAAAGCGAAAAATTCTTTCTTTCCGGGATCTTGAAGAATAACCAAATACATAATCAAATGAAGATATCCATTGGAACTATAGTAAAGTTACTAGAAAGTCAAATTGTAATTTAAAATAAATGCAGTTCCGTAAACCAGTAAAAGTACAGGTGAGGTATTAGAAATAAATAGTTGTTAAACTGTATAAGAAATCTTCAAGGTTCTACGTATAGATAAGTATGTATCTATTCAGCAACAACAATTTTTATAAAAATCTCAAAATTGGCTGTGATCACTGTCAAATAAGAGGAAAACTGAATCAACAAGTTCTCTAAGAATGAACTCAAAACCCGAAGTTAAAAGTCACAACACATTAAGACTACTTCAAGGCTATATCAAAGAATACTTGAATCAAGAAGAACTCAAACAGAGGAAGATAGATACAACAAGGATTCCAAACAAGCATATGCAATTAAGATCAAACAAGAATGCATATGAATAGAGGAATAAAGTTGAAAAATCAGACTACTTTTCAAAAGGATTAACAACCAAGAACTTCAAGTTAGGATACGAAAGAAGGTCGACTCGAACAGAATTCAAGACACACAACTGAATAGCCTCGAGAAATAGTTTCTAACGTTCCCAAAACCCGCGATTCGCTTTACTCAAAACTCGTATATCATCTAAGATGATATCATCTGTCGGTTATATAGCCAACCCGACACGTCCTGGTAGCTAAGCATGGACAGAAACACCCATCGCGGAGCAAGTAGGTTTGAGCTACAACCCCCTTGCTACTGCCCGCTCAACCCAGAGCCAGTGGAATAACCACTACTGCGGCTACTACCCAGGCGGGTGTTTAAAAGCTCAACCTGGAGCGAGTGGAATCACCACTACTACCGCTACTACCCAGGCGTCACAATCTCTGACCTGGAGCAAGTGGGACGAACCACAACCCTTGCTACTACCCAGGTATCTCAAGCATATATTCATTTAGTCCCAACCATGGATCAACATCCATCTCAGCCATCCGGCTCAAATTCATAATTCATAATCAGCCATACTGCCCATAACTCATTCGGCAATCCGCCATAAATCAATATTATACACAGCCATTCCGGCTCATAACAAAATGGCACCTCCACCATTCAACATCATCAAATTCATAAAACCGGCATTTAAGCCACAAATCACTTTTTCTCAAATCGCTTCACTTTGAAATCAAATTTCAACTATTTTCAGCCTTGGCTTTAGAAATCTCGTTTCTCAAATCATCTCAGGCTCATAAGCCAAATTTACTCAAAGTGAATCGAAAACGCTTACCGAATGAAGAAGGAGCGGCTGAACCGAAACAGCGGCGGTCTCCGAACCAGTTCGGCGACAACCCGGCAGTCAGCCCCAAGCAGCAACGACGATCTGAACCACACGCAGCAACGATGAAGTTCCAGGAAACTCAACTGAAGGGAAACTCAACTTAAAAGCCTTACCGGCAGTGGAGCTCGGTGGCGGCAGCGGCGTTCCCGGCGGTTGAGGCTCGGCCAGGAGCTCTGGCAGCGGTGGATCTGAACCCCGAGGCAGAGGCGGACAGCAACTCCGGTGGTCTTCTCTGACGATAACACCAGCCACTCCGGGGACGGCGGCGGTGATACCCCAAAAGCACCGGCGCGGCTCACACTGCTCCATAGCACAACGGCGCCTGGCCCTTCCCCCACCGCGAGCTCCCTGCCCCTCGCTCTCCTTCGTGGCAGCTCTGGCGACGGTGGCAGTAACACCATTCTCTGTTCGGGAACCCTAAGGACGACGGCCCGCGACCACACCCTTCCTCGCGTAGCTCTCTGCCTCAACGTTTCTCTCTCCCTTTCCTCTTTGCGAATAGTGGCGGCGCGACGACACGGCTCCTCCTGCGCGGCGATCTAGCGACGCGACGGCGATGGTGAAGCTTGACGCGTCAGCGCGGTTTTCCTCCCTCCCCTTGTCCTTTTCTCCTGGCATGATGCAGACGGCGCAGTGGTAACGGGCTGAACGGTGGCAGCGGCGCATGGCTCACCCTCTCTTCTGAGCACAGCTCCGCCCCCTTTCCCTTGGATCCATTTTTTCTTCGTTCCTTTTTCCCATTACTACTGCGACTAATTTGAGGAAAGGGAAGGGTTCATGTCTCGGCTGTTGGGTCTGAGAAGAGAGCAAATTGGAGTGGGGTTTTCGGCGGCTGAAGGTTAGGGAAAAAGGGGGGTAAAAGTGTTGTGTGGAAAATTAGGGTTAGGGGCATTTTACTAATTTCATATAAGAGTAGGGATAATATAGTAATTGAACCCCAAATTAAATCCAACACTAGATGTATATAGAAAATACTATTTGCTCATCAATTCTTACAAATTACTTTCAATAAAATACTCAATTCAAATAATTAGAAATAATATAATTAATTTCCTCATTTTCCAAAATAGCAGTATTAATATTTAAAATATTACTTATCTAATCCAAATCATGTAAAACCCCTATTATTTCATGACAATGCAAAGGTAGGAGTGTAACTGCCAGGAAAACGTTACAAGATAGGCTCAATGCAAAAGATAACATGGGTCAATCATGTGATAGTAGGGCAAGGCATCAAAGGCTAGAAAACAGGATGGAGTTAAAACGATGTGCTCAATATCCGCACACTAATCTTATATCAACCTCAAGGTTTCAACTTTCCAACTCTATCAACCACTTTACAATTCCATACTCGATCACAAGTCTGACAATCACAAACCTGTTCGCAAGGAACAAAACGCCCACAACTCATACGTTGCACACCTACCGCTTCAACTTCCGTATACACATATCACGTCTTAAAGAACTAAAGCATCGCGTTACTACATCTACAAGTCGCACGTGATATCAAAACAATTCTCGAGTCTACTTAGAAGAATACGAGATCTTAGAAAGGAGAGACAAATGTCAAAGACAATACTCATAGATTTAAAAGAATATATCCAATTCCAGATAAACAAGGATGCTCAAGCAATGAAGTTTGCTAGAAATAAATCAATTGACAACTTCAATGATAACCCTTGGGTCAAAGAAGTTCAATAGGATCAACAAGATCAATAGGAAGAAAACCAGCGCATCAGTTTGAAACAAACTCAAGCTGAGTCGAAGAAGCATAAGGTTTACAGAAAAGAATATCTCAGACCCAAGACCAAGCTCACACAACTCAAGAGCATAATTAAAATATTTTCGAATACATTGTTCTTAAAAGAATCGAAAACTTGTAAAAATATCACTTCGCAGTTTAAAAGAAAAGTTAAGCAACGAGCCTCCTTCAAGAGAAAAATAAAAGCATAAACGTGACTTTGCTTTAATTCAATTTCAGGTTGAAGTAGATTATGTAGGGTTCCAAAAACAAATGCACACAGCTTTGGCTAAGAGCTAAAATATTTCCTCAAATATTTTAGAAAGATAATTAGATGCACAACTTGACCAAAAGCATTAGGGGCAAAACTAACAATATTCTAATGCTAGATCACCCCTAAATAAACAAAACCATGAAAATTTCAATCTAACAAAGCCATAACTCAAATTTGTGAAAGAACAAAAAACTATAGCTTGGGATTCAAGTTACTTACCACTTTGATTAGATAGAAATGAAGAGCTCGACGAGAACTTCGCGTGGCCACAAAAGGCTTGTCAATCGGAGCACCGTAGCTCAAGTTATCGCTCCTGAAAGATGGTGATGAATAGTAACATTACCCTCTTCTCCTCTCTTCTCCGTCACCGCCATCTCTCACTCTCTATGTATAAAATAAGCTAAAATGCTCATTAACTAGCTGTATATATGTTGAGCTTGGGCCCAACTTGGGCCTGGTCCAATCCGTTAGTATTTTTAGCCTGTTTGGCCCACTTTGGGCCAAAACCTTTAAGATTAGTGCCCTGTTTTCATTTCTAGATTATTTTTGTCCTTTTAAAACAATAAATTCAATTTTCAAAATCTTATTTTTCTCAATACGTGGTACTGGTCAGACTAGAGTTGGTACCGCCGGCTTAAGTGCCGGTACGCATTTTTACAAAAATTTTCCGCAAAAGATACATTTTTCCACTTAGAAAAATTCATTGAATTCAAATTTCACCTTTATATTTAAGAAAAAAACATTTCTATATTTTTGAAACCTATTTCGGAAAATTAAAATTATTATTTTATTAAAGCGGTTATTCTGGTTCTTACATTCTCCTCTCCTAATTAGGAATTTTTTCCCCAAAATTCGAATCGCGTGATGTATCCTCCACGAAGCGTTCTACTACCCACGTTGTCAACCTAAACAAGTTGCCAAAGCATTTTGTACACCATAGTTCTACCGTGTCGATGTTCCCTCTTACCTTCCGCTGCGTCATTCTGATTATTTGTCACTAAGAACCCAGATTTCTCCACTACATCGAACCGAAAATTTTCTTTAAACCAAATACCGCTTTTGTAACATTTTGTAAAGCTTTCAAAACAATTTCAATCAAAACTTTTCAATGTCAAGGCTTTTTTAAAAGACTCAAAAATCATTTATTCTTAAATCAATTACTTTAAATCATGATTTTTCTTAAATTCATTAAAATCCTTAAATCATAGCTTTTCAATTTGAATCCCTTTCGATGAGTTAAATTACAACCCATATTCACAAATCAACAAAATCATAGAAGTTCTGACCTAGTTTCAAAATCCAAGCATTTAAACTAAAAGTTCCAAACTAACTTTCAAAATCATTCTAAGTTTTAAAACTTTTTCAACATGATTCAAGGTCATACCGGTTAGAAATTGAAAATCCTAATTAAAAATTGCAAAGGCATTTATTTTTAGTT
>NC_029785.2:4064229-4074828 GCF_000816755.2 Arachis ipaensis
ATTTTTTCTATAAACCATATCATTTAAACCAAGAGTTTCGACCTAGTTTCAAAACCAAATCATTTAAACCAAAAGTTCCAAACCAAATTTCAAAATTATTCTACGCTTTAAAACTTTTTCAACACAATTCACGGCCATACCGGTTAGAAATTGAAAATCCTTATTAAAAATTGCAAAAATATTTGTCCTCATTTTGTAGCTGCATCGGTCGGTACTTCCCCTGCCACCAGTGCTGAACTTCACCCATCAACTGATATGCCGCAAACTCCACAAACTGGTTTTCCAGAACATGTTGAGCTCGTAACGCATAGGCTAGGTTAGTTATCCTCACTATCTCTCCGTGAACGTAATTGACCTCATCTGTAAGTTGTCATTCGGGTTTCCTTTCCACACCAAATATTCGATATTGAGGTGATCAGTCTGAATATCTCAAGCCTAGTGCTTCAATTATCCCCAAAGGCACTCACAAACAAGCATGCTATGCATATCAAGCAGATAAACTAAATAGCATGAAAGCAAAATGACCCAGACTGTGCAACGAAGCACAATGGGTCCATCCCTCAGGCTCACGAGGATGAATTACTCTGATACCATAAATGTAACACCCTGTTAGCCTAAGCCTTACCTCTAGCCGTAACGCAAAGGATAACAAAGTCCCATGACAGTTCTAAAGCTTATAATATATATAATATATGTCCAAGAATTTATATAATTAGAAGCCTGATGAAGGAATAAAGCTCAAAGTCGCGTAAAGCGGAATCACGAAACGCGAAGCATTCACATCACGATAACTAAATGTGTAGGCACGGACAGAACAAGACATAATATATATATAAAACCTTGTAGATAGCTCTAGGATACACAAGGTAATAATTAAATTGACAAGATATATAGATATGTGTAAATATGATATACCAAAAAGATGAATAGTCACAGCCTATGGAGTTTAGGCTGGCTAGTCAAACTAAAATACAAAAGAGTTTTAGAAGTTTAAAACAGCTTATACAACTTATCTCTCAAATCAAGCCCCTAAGGCGATAAAGTTATATAAATACAAAGGATGAGAGAGTAACTACATCGAACATATCAAACTACAAAAGGTGATAAAAGATCCTCCGCTCTGTTACCATCTTGCAACTCACCGAGGTGGGTTACGACCTGCATCTGAAAAACAACAACAACATATGACATGAGAACCGGAGGTTCTCAGTATGGTAACAGTGTCCAATATATAAGATGTAAGGTTCTGGAACACCAAAGACAATTCTAGAACTTCACACCAAACAGATATTCAAGCTTAACAAAAATAAATAATGTAAACCAAACACCATAAACAGGGTTATCTAAACTTAGGGGATTTCTAACTAATACCAATCACTCCGCTGTATCCTACAGCTTTCGCCAACCTAACCTCCGTGCAATCCCATCGCCACCGCCTCCCGATCCTCCTCAATGCCAGTAAAACATATTTAATGCAAACAAGTAAATCACAAATAGTATACATATACAACAAGTAAACAAATAGCAAGTAGACATGTGATTCATTTAGGCATACTGAAGATAAGCAAAGCAAACAAACACATAGAAGATGCATATGATGAATGCCTGTCCTATTGGCTCATGATATCACTTGTTAGTCTATAAATGCCAACCCAACACATCCTCCCGGATGTAGCCTTCTGCCACGCCAGGGATATAGGCCTTGCACACTCATGCAGCAGAGAATCTATCACACCAGGGATATAGGCCATGCACACTCATATAGTAGAGAAGGAAACAACAACAATGGTCTCACCATAAATTATTCCAAGGATATAGTGCCTGGCACACTCTTGTAGCAGAAAAACTACCACACCAGGGATATAGGCCTTGCACACTCTTGCATAATCCAATAATTTCATCATTCCTTTCCAAGTTCTCAACTCATCATAACCATCACCGGTTTTCAATTTCTCAAATTATTATCAACTATCGTCATCTCTTAAGTTCTCTGAGTCATCACCAATATAATACTCCGCCCGCTCATCCACAACTTCAGAATTCTAAGTCTCCGTCTTCTAAACTCATATAGAAATTCATCTATTTAAGTCTCTAACTCATCTTTAATAGTATTAGGACCTAAGCACTAGATAGTATTCTTAAACAACATTTAAAGAATGTTGGAAAGCTAGAGAACCTTTGAAAAAAAAAAAAAATTCAGCATTAGGGGCAAAACCCAACAATATTCCAGTGCTAGATCATTCCTAAATAAACAAAACCATGAAAATCTCAATCTAACAAAGCCACAACTCGAATTTTTCAAAGAACAAAAAACTAGAGTTTGGGATTCGAGTTGCTTACTGCTTTGTTTAGATAGAAATAAAGAGATCAACAAGAGCTTCGCATGGTCGCAAACGTCTTGTCAATTGGAGCACCGTAGCTCAAGTTATATCTCCCGGAAGATGGTGATGAATAGTAATATTACCCTCTTCTCCTCTCTTCTCCATCACCGTCCCTCTCTCACTCTCTACATATAAAATGAGCTGAAATGCTCATTAACTAGCTTTATATATTTTGGCTTGTGCCCAACTTGGGCCCGGTCCAACCCATTAGCGTTTTTAGCCCGTTTGTCCCACTTTGGGTCAAAACCTTTAAGATTAGCGCCCGGTTTTTAATTCTAGATTATTTTTGTCCTTTTAAAATAATAAATTCAATTTTCAAAATCTTATTTTTCTCAATACGCGGTACCGGTCTGACTAGAGCCGGTACTATCGGCTTAAGTGCCAGTACGCATTTTTACAAAAATTTTCCGCAAAAGATACATTTTTCCAATCAGAAAAATTTATTGAATTCAAATTTCACCTTTATATTTTTTAAAAAAATATTTCTATATTTTTTAACCTATTTTGAGAAATTAAAATTATTATTTTATTAAAGCGATTATTCCGGTTCTTACAGATACCACCGTCCTCACCGCGAGTGGGACGAACCACCATCCCCGCAACCATGTCATTCGGTTAAACCAAACGTTTATCCGGGAATATTTCAATTCAATCCGTTTAGTATACTCACACTCATCGAGGGCCTTGAAACTAGTTAGGAGACCTTAAACAGGGGTTACAAAGGTGAAAAAACATATTGGATAGGCAAAACAGTTAAAAATCACCTTTTTTACAAAATAGGACAGTCGTGCATATGTAGGCCTCGTGCGTACACATGAGTTCCCTTTTTCGCGTATATGCGGAACGTGCATGAAAAACGTTCAGTTCTAGAAATGAAGGTGGTGCGTACGCACAACTCTGTTTTTGTGCGCACGCATGAAATGCGCACGAAATCATTTCACTTTTGTAATGCCCCTCATGTGTACGCATGGGTCGTGCTGCAGAATTCAGTTTTTTAACCAAAACATCAAACGCGCATAACTTTTTCGTAGAAATCATTTTCCATCCGTTCTTCAAACGTCATAAACTCCACATATCCACTTTTTATTTTAGACAAGTTTCACATGATTTGAGGGTCTGAAAAACAAGTTATGACCCGTCGAAGTTGGTTAAAATTCTAGTTTTACCAATTTTGAACCATCACTCAATTTCACCAAAATCTCAATCCAATTCAAACCAAACCATGCCAAAATCATCCCTAAACAATCTAAACATACATCTATCCATTTTTCTACCCTTCTAACCACTCAATGCTTAATAAATCAATTTCCAACCCATCAATCAATCCACAATTTTATTCATGTACTAATCAATTCATCATTATTCAAATCAACAATTCACACACACTTACTTCATGGGGGACTCCTCACCCCATCACAGCTTCCGTCCCAAATTTCCCCAGTCACTAATGGTATCATTATACATCAATTTTCATTCAACATACAACATAATCATCATGTCTCATATCCAAGCTCACAATATTTAAATTCATAATTCACAACAACAACTATCAATCGATATTCAACCAACTAATCACAAACACAAGCAATTCCATTCAATCGTATTCTAGAGCAATTAACCTAGGAATTCACATAACTTTACATAATGCCTACCCGAAACTCAAACCTATACCTTTTGACGGTGGTTTTCCTAACATTTTGATTTCCTTCCCAATAACACCCAAGCTCAGCCAAAACCTCTTCCAATCAAGAGCTTCGCAGTCAATCCAAGCCTCCAACTTGCACCAAATCAATCAAGCAAGTCCAACCTACTCCATACAATCTGATTACATCAATTATTCAACATTCACACTAGGATTTTCACTCAAAATTGGAGCCAATGGAGAGATTGAGTTTTCTTACCTTATACCATATAATCTTGGGTTAAAACATAGATAGAGATTGTGCTTGAACTTCCCCTAAAGCATCAAAATCACAATATTTCTGCACCTCAAATCCCAAACTCAAAAATAGAGTTTAACAGAGAAATGGGCAACGAAAATTGGCACTACTCACCGCACAAATGTTATAGAATTGAAGAGGACAACGAGAGCTTCGCGTAGCAACAAATGAGTCGTCAACCGGAGCTCCGGATCGAAAGTTCTGAGGATTGAAATTGAAAGTAAATAGTGACCAAGGTTTCTCCTCTCTTCTATTCTCTCTTAGGGTTGAGTGTTTGTTTTCATGAATGAGGAAGGAGTTAGTTGAAGTGTTTGTAATGGAAGGTGTTATTGAGTGGGCCTTGGGTCCAAGTGTGGCCTAATTCCATTTCTCATCCCTTTGGTCTAACTTTGAACAAAATTCTTTAAGATAAACACTTTAATTTGCGTCCTAATTATTTTTACTTTCCCAAAATATAAATTTTAATTTTTTAGTCATTTTCACTCATAATTAATTTATTAATAATAGTTTAATCGAGTTTTACAAAATACACGTCGGTTGGAATATAAATACATGTTGGGCCACCATGGGGAGCTTTTGACCACCAGAGAGACTTTGGAGAGAAACCAAGTGAGACAACATAAGATGAGAAGACAGCACATCCAACTCAAAACCTTAAGGTGTCAAGTTAATGAGTGACTCATCTTAAAAACTCTTCACTCTTGTATTTTTTTTTATGTGGGACTAACTTCATGCACTCCTCACACTTGCAACATTAACAATCTTCTCCTCAAGTGTACGTCGTCCAGAGAACCCTTGCCAGAAAGACTTTCAATGCTTTACTTTGAATTCTCCTTAAACTACCAGACAAATTAACAATCAGCTCTGATACCACTTGTTGGACTACCAAGGGGAGCTTTTGACCACTAGGATAACTTCATGGAAGAACCAAATGAGAGAACATAAGATGAGAATACATCACATCCAACTCAAAAACTTAAGCTGTCATGTTAATGGGTCTCTCATCTTATAAACTCCTCACTCTTTCTTCTTTTCTTTGATGTGCGACTAACTTCATACACTCCTCACACTTGCAACATTAACAGTACATATTGAAAATAAATTAAATCACATATGTATTATACACAAATACATTGGTAGTTGATTTTAGTAACTAATTTTGATATGAGAATAGCATTTTTTATTATTTATATAATGAAAATCATAAGAATTTGGTTTAAATTTTTTAAAAATATCTTTCATCATATAAAATTTATAATTAATATATAATATTTAATTAATAAACAAAGAACAAATAATATTTAAATCTAACAAAACAAGAGAAAGTAGCATATGCATTTGAAATTCAATATTTCTAACCTTGATTTGGGTTTGATAAAAGAAAATGTGGCAGGTCAAAAAGATTAAAGTTTGCTTTGTACATAAGATGAACATTAGTGCCAATATTGCTCAGCAACCTTATTTGTTTTTCCATTGCTTGTTCTGTTTGAAGCTCAATTAACTTCATCATTTCTATTCTATTCTTCTTCACCTCCAGGGGTAATTTTGATACAAACCAAAAATATTAGGGCAAAATTGAATACAATTAAATGTTGGGGATATTTTTTAATAAAATCACAAATGCTAAGAACAAAAGACATACTTTAACCCAACAATAATAACCTCACATTTTGCCTCTAAGGCTTTTAGTGTTCCTTTCAAAATTACCACAGAATTCTTTCTTAATTCTGGATTTTTGTGCTAAAACTTGATTTGAGATCGATCTACACATAGTAAAAAATGAAAAAAAATGGTTCAGCGAGAAATAAAAGAATCTAATTTTTTACGCATGTATGCCTTGATATTTTTTTTAGAAATAGTAGGGTTGTTTGCTTTTTGTTTTATTTTTTAAAAATATTTTATGTTTGAAGGATTTTCTGAGCAAATAGTGAAAAATATTGAAGAATCAAATAATTTTTTAATTTTCAAATTTTGTAAGAAAAACTCAAAATAATAATAATAATGGTTTCTTTTATTTTTAAAATTATTTTAGAAAATTTAAATTATAAATTAATCTAAAAGGTACCCAAAAAAAATCTAAATAACTATATAGTTGCAATTAGCATATACTTTTTGAGTCTCTTATCAACATTCTATTCTTGTTGAACAACAAGAATTGGATTCACACCAACATCACTTGTGTTGTGAGTTGAATTCACAACATCACCAGAATTAAAAATTTGGAGATTTGGGTTATTGGGTGCCCACTATTGCTGCTTGAACCTAAAAAGCCAAGGCCTTTGTTCCAATAAGGATGCCATGGTTGTGGAAATGACTCAACTATCCTTGGTCTCACAGGATGTGATGATGGATTTTCAGGTGGCATGCATACTTCATCAATCTTTCTCTTAAAGGTCTTTTCCATTTTAACCTAAAAAGAACAAAAACGGATTTTATAGCTTAAATTTATTGAAGTAACACAAAATTCGATAAGAGAAAAGAAATAAAAGCTAACTATCTATTGAGGTATTATATGTACTACTAATTGACAATGTTATCACTGTCTATGCAGCTATATACATAGTAGCGACAAACGCGTTCAATGGAAGTAAATTTATATGAGTAACACAAAATTCTATAAGAGAAAAGAAATAGAAGCTAACCATCTATTGAGGGATTACGCATACTACTGATTGACAATGCTATCACTGTCTATGCAGCTATATGTATAGCGGCAACAAACATGTAACACCCTAATACTCAAATCCTTATGCTCGAGTCATAAGTCAATGATATTACGGTGGTACGACTCTCAGGTGGATTTTTATAAGTAATACACAAATATGGTACAAGTAGAACAAGTAGCATATAGTCAGGTAACATGGCATATATGATGTAGAAATCCAAAACAAATGGCAAACCCAAACAATTAAAACATATGCAAATGATGAATGCCTGCCCTATGGCAGATGATATCATCTGTCGGTTATCAAGCCAACCCGACATGTCCGGTAGCTAACCCGGGCACAGTCTCTCTGTTGCGTATTAATATCATTAGAGGGAATATGTGCCCTGTCACCATTAGAGGGTATCTGCGCCTTGTCGCCATTAGAGGGTATCTGCGCCCTGTCGCCATTAGAGGGTATCTGTGCCCTGTCGCCATTAGAGGGTATCGGTGCCCTGTCACCCTTACAACCAGAGAGAAAACACAAGCATGCTTACATTTGACATTTTTCATCATTATTCATTCAATCTCAATTCATATTATAAATCCTCATTGTTATCAAATCTCAAACATTAACCTGGAGCAAGTGGGACGAACCACAACCCTTACTACTACCCAGGTATCACAAATACATTCATTCAAAACTCCATAATTAAACTCATTTATCATAAACATCCTTTTCTGTCTCATAACCGGAGCAAGTGGACAACGCCACTGCCTACTACCCGGGGTCACACATCACATTTCAACATTTTCCATTATTATCCATTTAACACATTCATTCATTAATCGTATATGCATTTATACTCAGCCATAAACATTAATGGCTTTGCCGTAACCCGACAATAACTCAGCCATCTGGCCCATGGTTCAATCAAGAACCGGCCATTTATCAATAATTATAGCCTTTCGGCTCATGGCTTACACGGTACTTCCACCGTCATCCTCCATATCTCATATAATCATATCTGATCATCATTGATCATAACCTTTTTCCCTTGCTTCACTCGCAAGTTACCACATCCCCTAGCTCTTTCCTCATTGCTAGGCATACCATAATGATTTAATACATAAGGGGTGAGATCGGTGGCTTAAAAGTATGAGGTTTGGCTTTAAAACTCAAAAATCAACTTTGGCATGAAAACAGAGCCACGCGCACGCGTACTCCACGCGCACGCGTGGATGGCCAAAAACTCATCGACGCGCAAGCGTTATACGCGCGAACGCGCGGGTTGAAAAATATCCAAACAGCGTGCAAGCGTCAGCCACGTGTACGCGTGGGTGCTCTTGCGCCCAGGCACAAAACTGGCACAACTCTGGCACAACTCTCTGGAAAATGACTGGGCATTTGGTACAGCGCATCGATATAGATGATTAATTTAGTAACTGATTTTTTTGTGTACATCTAATATCGATTATGCTATGTGTACACCAAAGTCAGCCACCAGTATAAAATACACGCAAATACATGTTTGGCTACTATGGGGAGCTTTCGACCATCGGAGAGGAACCAAAAGAGAGAACATAAGATAAAAAGACACCACATCCAACTCAAAATTTTAAAGTGTCAAGTTAATGGGTGTCTCATCTTATAAACTCTTCACTCTTTCTTGTTTTCTTTGATGTGTGACTAACTTTATGTACTCCCCACACTTGTAATCCTCAAGTGTGAGTCTCCACATCAAGCATCAACTCCCCTTCTTTCTAACTCCTCCACCACATTTGAGTATTCGTCCATCACACCGCTGAACACGCCGCCTGGATTACCCTTGCCAGAAAGACTTTTGATGCGTCACTTTAAATGCTCTTTAAACCACCAGACCACTTAACCATAAGCCCTGATACCACTTGTTGGGCTACCAGTGAGAGTTTTCGACCACTAGGGATACTTCAGGAAAGAACCAAGTGAGAGAACATAAAATGAGAAGACACCACATTTAACTCAAAAACTTAAGGTGTCAAGTTAATGGGTCTCTCATCTCATAAACTCACACTCTTCCTTATTTTTTTTCTTATGTGCGACTAACTTTATGCACTTCTCACACTTACAATATTAACAATACACATTGAAAATAAATTAAACCACATGTATTTATATACAAATACATTGATGACTGATTTCAGTGATTATTTTAGTATACAAATAATATTTTTTATTATTTATATAATGAAAATGGTAAGAATTTGGTTTACAATTTTTTTAAAGTATCTTTTATTATATAAAATTTATAATTAATATATAATATAAACAAAAGACCAAATAATAGTTAAATCCAACCAAACAAGAGAAAGTAGCATATGCGTTTGAAGTTCAATATTTCTAACCTTGATTTCAGTTTGAGCAAAGAAAATGTGGTAGGTCAAAAGGATTCAATATTTCTAATCGTGGGGAGCTCTCAACCACCGGGGAGATTTCGAGGAGGAATCAAGCAAGAAAACATAAGATAAGATGACACCATATCTAACTCAAAGCTTTAAGGTAGTAAGTTAATGGATCTCTCATTTTATAAACTTCTCACTCTTCCTTGCTTTCAATCTCCCCCTCAAGTGTGAGCCTCCATATTAAGCATCAACTCTCCCTTTTTCTAGCTCCTCCACCACGAGTATTCGTCCATCACACCGCTCCAACCACACCGCGGGACACGCCACCCAGACCACCTTTACCGGAAAGACTTTCGATACTTCACCATGAATACTCCTTAAACCAGACCGATTAACTATCGGCTCTGATACCACTTGTTGGGTCACCGTAGGGAGCTCTCAACCACTGGGGAGATTTCGGAGAGGAATCAAGCGAGAGAACATAAGATGAGATGACACCACATCAAACTCAAAACCTCAAGGTAGTAAGTTAATGGATCTCTCATCTTATAAACTTCTCACTATTCCTTGCTTTCTTTGATGTGGGACTAACTTTATACACTACTCACACTTGCAATATTAACAATTTCTACTCTATTCTTCTCCACCTCCACTGAAAATTCAATTTTTTAATTAATAATGCCAAAAAAACAAAATGAATAAATAAATAGAATTGTAATATATTTTGTATTTTGTATTTATTGCATCGTATTAGTGAATTTAGGGTATTCTAAATTTTAAGGGTTAAGTACTTTTTTCGTCCCAAACGTCTTGGGTGAAAATTAAAATCGTCCCCGACCTTTTTTTCTTATTAAAATCATCCTCAACGTTACTGAACGTTTTAAAATCATCATTTTTCAAATTTTTGGACTAAATTACCCTTTATCATCATCTCTCCCCTTTACTCTCCTCTGTTTACCTACTCGGCTCCTCCCTCCTCCCTCTTCCATGTTCCACTCTCTCCACCCAATTCTTCTTCAACAACAACTACTATTTTTTTTAATTTCAAAAAATTAAACAAAACTAACACAACATCAACAACAATATATTCAGATTCCACCCAAATCTTCAATAGCAACAACTATTTTAGATTCAAAAATCCATCAACAACAATAACACCAATTCAAATTCAAGACAGAAAAATTCAAGAGAAAAGAACGCAGAAAAGAGAGAAGAGAGAAAAGGGGAACTCAGAGAAGAGGGGTTGTGTTGC
>NC_029785.2:4075237-4087181 GCF_000816755.2 Arachis ipaensis
GGTGCGAGAAGCTACTGCTGTCGGCGCTGTTGCAGCTGTGGCTGAGGATAAGAACGACGGTGATGGAGAACAACATGATGGCAGCGGCCAGAGCTGAAATGACGCTGTTGAGGTTGATATCAACATGGTTGTCATTGAGGGCTAAGGAGAGGCCGAGATCGCCGAAAAAATGGTCGTCGTGGAGATGAGGAAGGTGAGGCCAACGTCAATGGAGGAAGGGTTGAGGTTGGTGATGGAGAGGGAGAAAAAGGTGGAGAAGGAGGTAGGGGCGGAGATGGTACGGTGGCAAAAAGAGAGAGAAGAAGAATTGGGGTTGTGGTTGAGAGGGGGGTTCCGAAGAGAGGGGTAGGAGGAAGGGTAGGAAGAAGGGGGATGGGAGGGAAGATTTTGATTCTCACCCAAGACGTTAAGGACAAAAAAAGTACTTAACCCAAATTTTAATAATATAAGTGGTTAACAATGTTAATTGCTATTCTAGTGTAGACATTGTATTATTGTTGAAAAAAACTATTCAAAATTAATAGTTTTCAATATGTTCAGAAGTAGTTGCACAAAATAGTATTGTGGTTGTAATTGCAATTAAAATTTTGGCACATTAGTAACATGAATGTTTAAATTTAAGATTTTATATACATTAATCAAGTCTCTTGTCAGCAAACCATTCTTAATGGCTATGTTGTACTAATAATATAAAAATATTTTAAACAATCATCTAACTATGCATAGTTATATCAACAAAAATAATTAATTTTTAAATAAAATACTTAAAATATCATCTAATAAGCATATGAATTTAATTGAATGATAGTATAGAATTTTTTATATTTGTATTAGATTAAAATCAAATAATGCCAATAAAATATGAAATTAATAATTTATTATAAATTTATATTTTAGGTATATTATTAAACATTATACGTTAACTACATTGGATTTTTAGAAACAAGTTTTTTTCTCTTTCTGTTTTTAGATTATTTTTACAATTATTATTCTAAAATTTAATTCCAATTGAGATGTTCAAATCACTCATTTAAGTTAGATAATTAAATCAAGCCAAAGTATTAAAATAAAAAAATTGAAGCTAGCCTATTTAAGTTTGACAAACTAAACATAAAAAAGATGTAATATATCATAAACAAATTGAAGCTAATAATTTGAGTTTTTGTTATCCTCAAACAAAATATAAAAGTTTGTCATGTTACAAAATGTAAGCTGAGTAACTTGAAACATCAATAGTCACTTGGTTTTGACTTCACAATGTCATAATTTAGAGTTGATCCTTGCCTGGCCTATTATTGGTCAAATTTTTCATTCCTATTTGGTTCTCATTTCTTACTCCTTTGTTATTAGCCATCAAAACATGGGTATGATTCTCTGATTGTAGGCCTATATTAGTTTCTCTTGTTATTGAGGTCTCCACTACTCCCTTTAGAACTGTTTGAAACCAAAGATACTATAGTTAAGGACTAGTAAAGATAAAATTGTATAGCTAAAAAATATAATGCTGCAAAATATATTAAGAAGGGATTAGTATCTTTTTCATTTCTAAGATTTAAGATAAAATAAATCAAAATCATTATTAAGGTCTTTTTATTATTAAAATAGGAGTGAAAAAATTATTTCTTAATAATTATTAAGAAGATATCAATAGATTATTGCATAAACAATACGAGTTCAAACTACCAATATTGGATTAAGTTGACGAGTGAAGTAAGTAACCACTCAATCGACTTAAGTTAGTAGATGTTTTTTTTGTTGGTTGCATGATATTTGACATTCTTATTTTTAGAGGTAAAACTTATTATTGAATCATCAATTATGTATGTACACCCTACCACACAGGGCCTTACGCTTAAGTCGTAAAGCAGATGTGGCAAGGTATTACGACTTCTAAAAGAAAAGGATATGTACATAGATATAGTTGGATGAAGTCATATCTAGGAGCCTTGAAGGATAAGCTAATCAAAAATGATAAACAGGAAATTGTGTCACACTCGCATGGATATATGTAAAACGGACAGGAAAAATCAAAAGGAAGCTGAAAACATATATACATATCAGAGTTCCAAAACTTAGATAGCAAGCTCCAAACTCGACCTGCGAAGCTAAGGCCGGCCAGAGTATATGATTATATATATACAACCCAAAATAAAAGTCAAACCACAAAGTAAACCCCTGTATCTCCAAGTCGACCTCTAGGAGGGACAAAACACAAAATGTACATGTGGAGACTCTATAAACATGTATACATAGCCCAAAATCAAAATATGACAGTCAAAAAGGTAGTTCTTCGCTTGGCATTTACAACAAGTAGAACAAGTAGCAGATAAGTAGAATTTAACAGTTAAGTAAGCTAAGACAATGCACACTCAAACAAAGCAAACAAATGCATATGATGTATGCTTGTCCTATGGCTGATGAGTCTCATCTGTCGGTTATGCAGCCAACCCGACACGTCCTGGTAGTTAACCATTGGACAGTCCCTCTGAACGCGCATCCCCAAGCTCAATAATATTCCATGGAGTTAAACTCCAAGCTCAAATATAATATTCCATGGAGTCACACTCCAAGCTCAATAATATAGTATTCCATGGAGTCGAACTCCAAGCTCAATAATATTCAATATTCATATTTATATGCATGCCCATGGGGGAATCCGGGGAATTAAAGTGCCCGGTCACATCTTGCGAAAGAGGGTCAACATTTATTCTCAAATACACAAGCCACATAATAATCTCTTTCTTTTTAAAATAACACCTCAAACCAAAACTCCAATTCTTATAGAAATTTTGGCAATACCTCCTCTAAGACTCAAATTTCTGCCACCCTTCAAGGGTCCCAACTATTAAATCAAACACCTCTCAGCCCTTCAAATCACTTCCAGTAACAAATTATTTCAAAATCAAACAAATACCAATATTAAATCTTCTTCCAAAACCAACCAACTTCAATAGCAAATTATTAACAATAGCTAAACCACATGATTTATTCTATATACACAATCCATCAATTATACGTTCAGTTCATTCCTATCTTAAGGTCTTCTAGCCTAAGTTTTCACGTGACATTAAACATTAACTACGAGAAACCAAAACCATACCTTCGTACGGAATCAAAATATTCAAAGCTCTGGAGAAGCTTTCTGACCGAGCTCTCGAAGAAGAAAACGTCCAGAATCGTCTGTGCCTCCTAAATCTTTCGTTGGCCAAACTCAAAGAGTAGAGGAGTTACGTCACCGTCAATTTCCACCGATCAAAAATGGTGCCAACGTGTAGAATAAATTATAACTTATTTATATTTATATTTTTAAAATTGAGGGTCGCTACATTCTATCCACCTTACAAAAATTTTTGTCCTCGAAAATTGATATAAAATAGAAAAAATTCATACTAATGTAACTTCCCTTCTTAAACATGTCAAAGAAAAATAGAAAGATTTAACATGTTTAGTTTACATATCCAGGATAATCTTATGGCTTAAAAGTCTACGCAAAGCGGAAGATATAAGATAGGCTCGATGCAGAAGGGTTATAAAGCAAGCTGGTATTAGAACGACGGATTTATCTCTTTTAATACTCGCTTCATCTAGCTCTCAAGTTCTGATGATTCTAATAATGTCATTATACGTAATACTATCGAAACTGGTTCAGCCTCTGACACTAAATCTATCACAACTTACTCTTTCTCTTGACACCTAACAGATTATCAATTATGGGTTCAATCTATGTCATGTCTCTTCCTCATAACTTACCATCTCTGGGTTTCAGGTAATTGTCCCGCACAGCTCTCAACATTTCCGGTCCCATATGTATAACTTAAGTTGTATACTCATAATAGTTTGATGCACTACTGCTGCGCCACTCTTATTATTATCCTCCAAGAATTTAGTCACTTTTCTAGGCTGACTACTATCGTTCTGTCTCACCGTTCGGGGGTCTTTAGTCGATCGTTCAGTTGAAAATCACAAGGCTCACAACTCGGTAATGTACTACAATGAATGCTACGTGTTATTTACTATGTAAGGCAGTCGAAAATTTCGATTATCAGTTCGTGATTACCTCTAATCGGAGTATCTGCGCTTCCAGCACCATCCGCTGTTATAGTGAACACGCGTCCCTGATGTTGTGCCTTTCCAGCTTCTTGATTCTTCTTCTTTTTTGGACAATTCCAAGACAAATGACCAACTTCACCACAGTAGTAGCATACACCTAAACCAGAAGTTTGGTAGGGTTTAGGTTATTAATAATTTATTGTAAATTTATATTTTAGGTATATTATTAAACATTATACGTTAACTGCACTGGATTTTTAGAAACAAGTTTTTTTCTCTTTCTGTTTTTAGATTATTTTTACAATTATTGTTCTAAAATTTAATTTCAATTGAGATTTTCAAATCACTCAAATTTAAGTTAGATAATTAAATCAAGCCAAAGTCTCAAAATAAAAAAATTGAAGCCAACCTATTTAATTTTGACAAACTAAACATAAAAAAGATGTAATATATCATAAACAAATTGAAGCTAATTTGAGTTTTTGTTAGCCTCAAACAAAATATAAAAGTTTGTCATATTACAAAATGTGAGCTGAGTAACTTGAAACATCAATAGTCACTTAGTTCTGACTTTACAATATCATAATTTGGAGTTGATCCTTGCCTATTATTCGTCAAATTTTTTATCCCTGCTTAGTTCTCATTTCTTACTCCTTTGTTATTAGCCATCAAAACATGGGTATGATTCTCTGATTGTAGGCCTATATTAGTTTCTCTTGTTATTGAGGTCCCCACTACTCCCTTTGGAACTGTTTGAAACCAAAGATACTATAGTTAAGGACTAGTAAAGGTAAAATTGTATAGCTAAAAAATATAATGCTACAAAATATATTAAGAAAGGATAAGTATCTTTTTCATTTCTAAGATTTGGGATAAAATAAATCAAAATCATTCTTAAGGGCTTTTTATTATTAAAATAGGAGTGAAAAAATTATTTCTTAATAATTATTAAGAAGATATCAATAGATTATTGCATAAACAACATGAGTTCAAACTACCAACATTGGATTAAATTGACGAGTAAAGTAAGTAACCACTCAATCAACTCAAGTTAGTAGATTTTTTTTTTTTGGTTGGTTGCATTATATTTGACATTCTTAATTTTAGAGGTAAAACTTATTATTGAATCATCAATTATGTACATCTTAAATATATAAATTAAAATAAAAATACTATTTGTATATTAAAATTAACCATTATGTATTTGTATATTTTTAACTCATTTTTAATATGTACTATATATTCAAATAATTTCGCTAGGTAGACAACGGAGGTGTTGACAACACTGAACAACAGATCTATTAGGGACCATCCCAAGACCACTAAAGATGAAAAAAAAAACATCCCAATTAAACTTTCACCTTTCACCTTCTCCTTTACCCTCTTTTCACTTTTACCATTCACCAACCCTTAACCCTATTTTCGTCATATCCATCTTGCTCCACCCATTGTTGTTGTAAGACCCGGTTAATTAACGGCTAATTAACCCATAAATGAGAATTTATTCTAGAAAGCCAAAAATGTTATTTTTATGGCTAAATGTGATAGAGGAGATTGAGACGAGAATTTCGGTACCAATTTTATAGAAATCGGACCAAGATTGGACCAAACGGGCCAAACCGGTCCAACTGGACCCAAAGTGGGCCCTTGGCCCAACTAAACTAAACCAAAACCCTAGTTTTCAGCACTCTCTCTCCTCACAACACACTCAAACACGCTGAAATTGGTATGGAGGGGGGAAGAACACTCTCTCAAGTTCTCTCCCTTGGTTGATCTTCAAACCACCATAACTTTTGATCTAGAGCTCCGATTGCCGCTCCGTTTGCGGCCACGCGTTCACCGCGGAGAGCTCTACAAAACCCATACAATTAATCTTGAGGTAAGCCACGTTTTACTGTTCGAAATTCCAGCCCTTGATTTCGAGTTTCATGAGCAAAAATGTTGAGATTTTGGGTTCTTTGATGTTATAGAACCCAACTCTCTTGAAGGAGAGGTTAATCTTGTCTCCTTGGACCTTGGGTGTGATAAGATTCTCAACCCTAGTGTAATTTGTTGTTCTATGAGGTTTGGGCATTGAGATGTTGTGTATGGGTATGATGATTGTGACTTAGGTTGTGTATATGTGAATATTGGAGCTTGATTGGTGATTTTGGAAAGCTTGGAAGAGAGTTTTGTGTGATAAAATATGTTTTTGGAGGTGTTGAGACCTTGAGAGCTTGAGAAAAAGTGGTTTAGAAGTACTCCGGTTGAGCTTGGGAAATCGGCTAAGGTATGGTTTCGGTTTCCCGTATCTAATATGTAATGTGGTAGGAAATACTTAGGCTAGAGGCCCTAAGATAGGCATTGAATTGTTAGTGTTGTTGAATGGTTGAGATATATGATGTGAGGATGTCCATGCCGTTCGAAGAACGGGTGAAAAATGATTTAAAATGAGAGAGTTATGACCGTCGGAAGATTGGGGGTTGAGTCTGTGAATTCTGCAGTTTTTAACTTAAAAAATTTTTAGCAGAATGACCCCCTGCGCGTAGGCGCACTTGGCGCGTACGCGCCGTTCTTCCAGGAAGCGCCATCCACGCGTGCGCGTGATATGCGCGGGCGCGCCGAATGTGCTGCACCCAATGCCCAGCCATTTTCCTGAGAGTTGTGCCAAAGTTGTGCCAGTTTTATGCCTGGGGCGCAAGAGTACCCACGCGTACGCGCCGTTTGGCTAATTTTCAACCCACGCGTTCGCGCGTATGACGCTTGCGCTTCGATGAGTTTTAAGGCCATCCACGCGTGCGCGTGGAGTGCGCGTACGCGTGGCCCTGTTTTCATCCCAAAGTTGATTTTTGAGTTTTAAAAGCCAAATTTCATACTTCTAAGCCTCCGATCTCACCACTTATATCTTAAATCATTGTGATATGCCTAGCATGAGGAAAAAGGGCTAGTGAATGTGGTAACTTGCGAGTGAAGCAAGGGGAAAAATGAATGATCATTGAGGATCAAAGATGAAAATGTGAGATGCGGAGAATGGCGGTGGAAGTGCTTGTTATGCCATGGGCCGAAAGGCCATAATTGTTAATGAATTGGCTGATTATGGATTTAACTGTGAGCCGGATGGCTAGATTATTGCCGTGTTACGGCGGAGCCATATTTATGGCCAAGTATAAATGCATATATGTTGTTGATTGAATTGTGAATGTTTGCACTTCCACCATTGGAGATGAGGGTTTCCCTGGGTAGTAGCAATGGCTAGCCACCATGTGCTCCAGGTTGAGACTCGAAGCTCTGTTAACCTAATGTCGTAAGTGTGGCCGGGCATTGTGAAAGGCCCGGATGAGCTCGCCCCCATAAATATTCACCAGTGATGGTGATGGATAAATATTCACCAGTGAGGGTGATGGATATGGATCATGATTATGATCAAGTTTATGATGAGTATAACTCGAGTTGGGGATGCACGACAGAGGGACAGTCCAATGGTTAGCTACCAGGACTTGTCGGGTTGGCTCTATAACCGACAGATGATATCATCAGCCACTAGGGACAGGCATGCATCATAAGCATACTACATGAATTGTTTGAGATTGCCTATTGACTGCATATTACTTGCTAATTGCCTAAATGCCTCTTATCTGTTCCTATTTGTAAATCTCTTGTCTGATATAACCGTGTTTGCTATATTATACTCCTGCTGGTGGTTGGGAGGTCTGAAGGAATTGGAAAGGGAAGTATTAGTTAGACTGAAGGATCTTTAGTCAGTTGCCACTTACGGTATAGCTTGTTTATAAGCTTTGATATTACCTGGAGGAAGTTATAGGATTGCCTTCGGCTTTCCTCTATTATTATGTATTATATATGTAGAAGCTGTTACCTCGGATTTTGAGTCTTGATATTCCCGTTTTTGACACTCCTTATATATATGATCTTGCGTTAGCTTATTCTTTGCTCGTTATGTTATCGATCGGAGTGTTGCGCGTTCGAGTTACAGTTTTTGTTTACCCCTTTTTTTGCAAAGGCTCCTAGTTATAATCAATCATTCATACTACTATTCGTACTAGATTTTTGTTTTAGAGGTCGTAATACCTTGCCATCTCTGAATTATGACTTAAGCATAAGACTTTGTATGGTAGGGTGTTACAGTTGTCACGTCATCGCCATCACCGGCAAGGAGGTGTTTTAGCGTCGCTGCATTCACCCAAGTCGTCTCCGCTTCTGTGACGTCCTACCTCGCTCCACACTAGAACCCTAGAAGTCGCGCCGCGACATTCATCAGCAGCGTCGTCATTGCCGCACCAGTTGCACAGTGGAATCTACCGTTCGCGCGACTCCTAGCCACTGAAGAACCCCACTCGAACGTAGTTGCTACCTCACCAAACTAGGGTGGTCATGAGGTCTCTGGTGTTTCAGAACACTTTGTACGCACCGTCTCTACCTTTCCAAACCGGATTTGCCACGCCTCTGCTGCGTCGTGCCTCCCGAATACTTCCGCCGTTGCTGCCCGTCATCGTATCACCGTTCCAAAAGCTAGTAAGTGTAACTGTTCCAAAAGCTATTATTTGTTACATTTAATCGATGGATGTTTACTCGAAGCCATGGATTATGTTTGAATGTAGAATCCACACTAAAATAGTTGGTTTTTTTGTTGCTGCAAAATACAATGCATTATTTTTTTGAATTTGGATCCTCTAAATTTTAAATTTGTCCTTTAGAGGGTAAAGTGTGATCTTCTATCCTTTAATGGTTTCTCTCTCATATTTATTTTTGGTCCCACCTATAAAATAAATGGTGAGAGATCACACTTTATTCTCTAAAGTGAAATTCAAACTTTAGAGAATCCAAATCCCTTTTTTTTTATCCTAGATGGTTCTTCACTGATTTGATGGACAAAATAGTTAGATTTATTTTTTTTTTGTCATTGTGGGATGTATCTTTTAGGTAAATTAGATGTTACTTTATTTTTAGGTAGATGTTTCTTTGATTTTAGGTGGATGTTTCTTTTTTTTTAAATAGATGTTTCTTTGATTAGATGTGAAATGTTTTTTTTAGATAGATGTTTCTTTGAGGAGGATGGGCGCGCGGTGCGGTGGAGGACGACGATACGAAGGAGGAAAAGGCAATGTCGACACTGAGGAGGGAAGAAGAAGAAGATTAGGGTGGAGGCGCAACAAATGGCAGCACTGAGAGAGATCAGGGTTTGTGGGGCGAGTAGGAGTGAAAATATAGTTAGGTTAAGTTTTGATTATAATTAGTAAAAATATGATTTTTTAAATTAATTTAACGTTCTTTTTTTAACCTGTTGTTTACGTTATTTAGTATAAGCATTATCCTCATATTCTTTCTCATATTTTAACATGTATTTTATTTTAATGACTGATTTTAATATATATTTAACAACATGATGGTACACACACAAAAATCTAAATAACTATATATTTACAATTAGCATATACTTTTCGAGACTCTAGAAGCATTTTCTTCTTGTTGAACAACAATAATTGAATTCACACCAACATCACTTGTGTTGTGAGCTGAATTCACAACATCATCAGAATTGGAAAGCTAGAGCACAGTTGTCAGAATCGAACTAGTCAGGTTATAAATTTATTGGTTCATTAGTTCAACCGATGAATTATTAGTTAAACCGGCAGAATCGGTCCTACGTAAAAAAAAATATAAAATAGTCAAAAACCTAAAATTAAAATTTAAAATACATATATCTTCACTAATATTTTAAAAATAATCAAGTTTCAACAAATTATAATCAACAAGTTATAATCTAGTTATTATAAAATTAAAATAATATCCAAAAAAAATAATGTGCAGTCTTACTATATAATTAATAATTAGCATATATAATAACAAGGAATAGCATAGCTCAATAGCAAGAAAAGTATGCAGTAACAAAGAGGACCTAGGTTGAAACCACATCTTTATTAATTTTAGAATTTTCTCTCAAGCAGTTTGGTTGGACTGGTTTTAGTCAAAATTTTCATCGACTTTGACTAGTTTACACTGGTTCTTGCCCTTATACGATTTTAAGATTAGACCAGACCGATTGGGAATTCGGTTCATCAGTTTTCTAGTCAAATCGACCGGTCCAATCTAATTTTTATAACTATGAGTTAGAGATTTGGGTTATTAGGTGCACTATTACTGTTGCTTGAACCGGTAAAGCTAAGGCCTTTGTTCCAATAAAGATGCCATGGTTGTGGAAATGACTTAACTATCCTTGGTCTCATAAGCTTTGATGATGGATTTTCACTTTTTCAGGTGGCATGCATACTTAATCAATCTTTCTCTTAAAGGACTTTTCCATTTTAACATAAAAAAATAAAATAAAAGAGGATTTTATTATTTTATAGCTTAAATTTATAGAAGTAACAAAAAATTCTATAAGAAAAAAGAAATGAAAACTAACTATCTAGTGAGGTATTATACGTACTACTAATTGACAATGCTATCATTACTGTCTATGCAGCTATATATATAGCAGCAACAAACGCGCTCAATAGAAGTAATAGTATTAAATTTATGAGTAACACAAAATTCTATAAGAGAAAAAAAATGGAAGCTAACCATCTATCGAGAGATTCGCATACTACTAATTGACAATGCTATTACTATCTACGCAGCTATATATATAGCAGCAACAAACACACTTTATAGAATAATAGTATTAAATTTATATAAGTAACACAAAAATCTATATATAAGAGAAAGGAAATTGAAGCTAACCATCTATTGAAGTATTATGCGTACTACTGATTGACAATGTTATCATTGTCTATAAAGTTATATATATAGCATCGATAAATGCGCTTTATAGAAATATTAGTATTAATTAGACATGGGAAATTGAGTATAACACTCCATAAGAATAAATTTTTTGAATTTAGTGTAACATTGTCATTGTCATTAGTAATAAATATAGTGAATATATTATTTTTAATTTATTAAATGTAAAATGTAAATTCAATGCACTATTGATTCGCAATAATGATATCGGTGTGTGATATATTCAGGGGTGATGTTTACTTGTCTCTTCATAATTATAAGGATGACAAAAAAATCTGCACTTATGAGTACCTGCGTAGATTATCCGTGATAAGAGAACAAACAGGAACCTATAAAATCTCACAGAAATGGAGACTCGTCCCATAAATAAATGGAGATGGAATTGAGGTATCTGTCACACTGGGACTCACGAAATTTTTGCGAGAGAATTTTTCTAAATGTCTATATATGTCCTAATTTATCCCTAGTATTTGTTAATTAATTAATGCTAAATAAGACAAGTTCTGGCTATTTTTTTTTGTCTACCTAACATTACCCATAATGAAAATATCTTTAATAATAAACTCACTTTTTAGCAAAAATATTGATACATTTTTAATAATTGTGATTTAATTCGTATTTGTAATTATATTGCAGTTATGGTGATTGAAGAAAGAAAAATCTTCCGTGACCTAATTCCAAATACTAATGACGAGCTACTTATACTGATTAATATACGTAACTTATTTTGTATTTTTTTGCACTGCATTAAAAAAATTTAAGTTATTTTATATTTTAATAATATAAGTGGTTAATAATGTTGATTGCTATTCAGCGTACACATTGTTTCATTGTTGAAAAAATTATTAAAAATTAATATTATTCAATATGCTCTGAAGTAGTTGCACAAATAGTATTGTGGTTGTAATTGCAATTAGATTTATGGCACATTAGTAATCCGGATGTTTAAATTTAGGATCTTATATACATTAATCAAGTCTCTTGTTATATCAAACCATTCTTAATGGCTATGTTATATTGACAATATAAAAATATTTTATATAATTATTTAGTTATATATTTTTATATCAGTAAAAATAATTAATTTTTATATAAAATTTTTAAAATATCATCTAAA
>NC_029785.2:4087203-4114232 GCF_000816755.2 Arachis ipaensis
GGGGGAAGGGGACAATAGTCCTCCCAAAATTAATAATTTATATGTATAAGTCTATAATTTTTTAGTTTAATTCTCTTTTAATTTTTAATTTTTCTTTTTTTTAACTTATATTTTTCATGTTGACTCTTCTCAAAAAAATTTCTAATTTGACCCTGGTCTAGTCGGTCCTCATTTAATTTGATCTTGGTGGATAGCTCCTAGTGATGTAAGCTGGTCTATTATTCCATTCATTTTACTGGAAAAAACAGCAATGGCCATCAATTTGACTTGGCTTTTTGTGAACATTCTCGGGTCCAATGAGATATAGTTTTCATTATCTCCATATAAAAATAAATACATGTGAATTTCTATCTTTATTATTTTACGGAAAATATATTTTGTTCACTATAATATGTAAATCATAAGGTATGTTTAGTTTAGAAGAAAAACATAAATAAATTTTAGAGTATTTATTTAAATTGGTCTCTAAAAAATTTTAAAGTGGACGTTTTAGTCTCCCAACTAAAATTAACCACTCTGTTAGTCTTCAATATTTTCTGGCGTCAGACAAATTGATCCTTTCGTTAGATTGGTTTATTAAAGCCTAACGGCGAAGTCCAACGTGTCACGTTGAGTTTGTAAGACCCAGAACTTTTGAAAAATCTTATTATGATCAAGTCTCAAATCATATAGTTATTTATAGCCTTAATTTCGGAAATCAGTTTTATTAAAGATAATTAAGACAAGTTGTGATTTATTGAATTTGAGACAAGTTATGATTTATTATCCAATTTGATAATTATTGGATTATTTTCTATAATTATATTATAAAGTTGGTAGTTGTGAAATAATAAGGATTTTTATATGATTCGGATTAAATAATTAATATTTTAAATATTAATACTATTACTTTGGAAAATAAAGGGTTTAATTATATTATTTCTAATTATTTTGATTTGGGCATTTTATTGAAAATAATTTGTAAAATTGATGAGCAAATAGTATTTTCTATGTACAAATAGTGTTGGATTTAATTTGGATTTTTATCAATATATTATTTCCATTTAATTGAAATTACTAAAATGCCCCTAACCCTAATTTTTCACACAACACCCTTACCCCTTTTCCCCCTAACTTTCAGCCGCCGAAACCCTATTCCAATTGTCCTCTTCTCAGACCCAACAACAGTGATACAAACCCTTCCCCTTTCTCAAATCATTCGCAGCAAAACTGGAGAAAGAGGAATAGAGAAAGAACGGGTCAAAGAGAGAAGAAGCGGAGCTGTGATAGGAAGAGGAGGTAAGCCGCGCTGTTGCTGCGGTTCCGCTCGCAGCCACCGCGCTGTGCATAGCCGCCGCCACCATGCCAGGCCTCACCGCGAGCTGCGCCTCACCACCGCCCAGCTTGCCGCCGCCGCCGTCGTAGTGTATGGGTTTCGCGCAGAAGGAGGAGACAGAATGCGACAAGAAGGGGAGGGGACCTTTTTCCGCCGCTGTTGCCAGTGAGGCCACTGCTGCTCTGGTTCGCTATCGCTGAAGATGGTAGTCATTGTCCTTGCCAGAGAGAAGCAATGAACCCCCTTCCGTTTCTGTTACTTTGGTCCGCTGGGAAAGGGAAGGCGCCGCCGTGCCCTCCGTTGCCGTCTTCGGTTGATGGAGGGAAGAGGATGTGCAAGAGGGAGGTGCTGGTGCTGGGTTAGCACCGCCATTGCTGCCAGCTCCGGGGTGCCGTCCAAGCCGTTGCCCAGCCACCGTTAAGCCAAGCCCACCGGCGCTGTTGTGACATGCCGGAAAGGGAGGTAGCCTGCGGATAGGAAGAGAGATGCGACGGGCCTGTCCTGAGCTGCTCCGTTTATTCCTCGTTGCGGTAAGAGCTACATTTCCGGAACCCTTGAAAATCTGCACCTTGTTATATTTGGGTAGGAATCCTAAGATTTTGATAACGTAGGGCTGAGTTCGAGTTATTGCCTGTTGCGGTTAGAACTGTTGTTGCTGTTACGAGTAGTTGGAGCTGAGGCTGCCTCTACCGCCGGAGAGCGCTCTGCCGGTAAGGGTTTTAAATTGAGGTTTCTGCCTTTTTGGATTTCAAGAAGGTTTTAACGCTGCGCAGTCCTTATAGTTGATCTACCGGAGCTTCTGGCCGCCGCCGGAGCTGTTGCCGAGCCGGTTCAAAATCGCAGCTGCTTCATGTTGTTATTCTGGTAAGAAATTATGTTTTGTAAGCCCTACGTTAGTGTCCCGTACGTGTATTAAAGCCTTTACGGTATTAATGTCCTTAGAGTTTAGTAACTAAGGTTGCTTGTTGTAATTTAGAGCTGTTTATGCTGCTGCGAAACGTGTGGGGCTGTGCTTTGAAGCTGCCTTTGATTTCTGGTTGAGACGGAAAGGACTCTGTGAAACGTTTGGGTTATGGAATTGCGTTTTGAGGTAGGGGCGCTTTCCAAAAACTATGTTTTGTGTATTGGAATTATTACATATGGATACTGGTGTGAGATATTGTGTATTTGGTGATTGTATCGGCCTTATGTATTATTTGATTGTCTCGAAAGCTTATGAATGTTTGTTTGGCTGAATTGTTGTGCAGCTTTGTGAAATGTAATGTTTTAAAGTTGATTTTTTAAAGATTTGAAATATGAGTTTATTCCATTGAGGATTGGTTTGAATTGAGTCAATTGTTTTGATGATGTGAAAGATAGAATACTCTTTGGAATTCAGCCTGGTTTGCTTTCACTGATTTGGTTTTGATAAATGATTTGTTGCTGAACCGATTCTTTAAAGCTTTGGAAATGAGTTAAATTGATTGATATTAAGTTGATTTCTGAAATAGTTTCCTCGAGATATGCCACTGAGGCGATTGTTGGATTTAGCTTGTTTTTGAATTGATTTCTGGTTTTGGGTTGTTAAAAAGGAATGAGAATCGGTTTAGTTGGGACCCGAACCGGGTGGCAAAAGTCCAAGTTTTAGGGGAGGTGCTGCCGAAATTTCTACAAAATTCTACTCTTGTTTGTAAAGTTATTTAAAAAGGGTTGGATTTGAGAAATTTTATTAATTGATTTATTAAGAGAATATTTATGTTTTCAAGCTTAATTTATTTAATGAACTTTATGCGTTGAGTTCGGCTTATATTAGGGACAGGCATGCATCATATGCATCTATGTGACATTGTTTGGGTGTGCATATCATACTTGGTTTGCCTATGTGATTAATTGCTAATTGTTCAACTTGCAATAACTGTTTGTTTGTGCTTGCATCTTCCTATCTGTGTTTGCTACTGGGACTTTGTTGGATTGTGGTGATTGGTTGATGGTTGGATTGTTTGGGCCTAGAGCCGTGGTTGGAATGAGATGAATCGATGGTTGATTTCGGTTTTGTGTTTCTGGTTTGGAATAAAATACGAAAGGCTATTTTGGTTCAGTATAGATAAACCGTTTTGAAAGGCTTTTTGAGTTTTTGAGAATTGAACTGTTCCTCTTTCAGAAAAGATTTCCGATTCCTCTTTTATTGTAAACCGTTGTTTTTGAAAAGAGGCATAAGACTGTTATAAATCACTGGCACGGTTTATCTTCATGTATCATATTACAGTAATTCCCAAAAACCCTCTACTGAGAACCCTTTCGAGGATGATGTTCTCACCCCCCTACATTTTTCTCCTTTCAGGATATGGGCGCAGAAGTTATGAAGAGCTTATTTAATTTTTGTTGTGATGCTCTGTATTGTTTTAGTTATGGTTTATTGTACCCTCGCCTTTATCTTGATATATATTCTGTAAGAGGGATAGGAATTGTATTGGTTAATGTTTGTAATATTATTTATATATATTTATGTATATATATGGATGTACTCTTTTTGAGTTGTTGTAAGTTGAATGGTATTTATGGATGTACGTTATCGAACGAAAGTATCTTTGGGAGCGGTATTGCGGTTTAAAGTTTTAAACAGGCTCATATTTTAGTATTAAATAGTATAAGTGTCGTCGTAATGTCCGAGCTATCAGAGTCGCGCAGCCGGAAGCGTGAGCTTTGGTAGTTAGGGTGTTACAGAGTTGATGACACAGATGGTAAGTGACACGTGGGAAAGCAGACAAAGTGGTCCCTGGGTTGGATTGTACAAAAATGACAATAAAAAACTGTAAATAACTATGAAACGACATGTAAAATCAAATTCTTCTTCTTCCTCTTATCAAAACCCTAAATTATCAAAGGCTATAGTTGTTAACAATGGCAACCGGAAAAAGTTGTGGAAGTTCATATCGGCGGTGAGTTAAAGCTAGTGGTGACGACAGTGTTAGCAGTGGTTCTGCTCGCGGCAGTAGGTTCAGAGTCGCCAGAGGAAAAACTCCAAGATGCCATTGTGGAGCCTATGCCATAGTTGTAGAGTTCGGAACGGAGAAAAATCTGAAAAGACATTTCTTTGGCTGTCCTTTTTACAGGGTAATGTATCGATGATTTTAAACTTTTTTGTATGCAAAACATGATTTTTGATAATGATGTACCCTAAACCCTTCTATTTGTATGGGCAGAAGAAAACTCTCCACTGCGATTTCTTTGTGTGGTTTGATAGGGTATTTCAATGTGATGGTCATGGTGGAGAGGATGATGATGCTCTGGCGGAGAAGGTGAAGAAGCTGAAAGAATTGCTTGATGCATTTGAGAAGAAGAACAAGAATGCCGTTGAGAATAGACGATGGTTCGGGTGCTGCAGTCCTGTGTTCTTTTTCATTCTAGGATTTGTGGTCTATCTTCTTGTAGGTAGGATTTAGGTAGATTGAGGAAGATTTTATTTTATGTTATGTAGTTGAACAAGTAATTACAATGTTAGCTTTTGGTTTATGCAACACTAATCTGTAAGTGTTAGGACAAGTAATGAACGATGAGTAGGTGAATGATGAGTATTTACTGGATAGAGAAAAGTTATATTAGAAATGAAATAAAATCAGATGTACTTAAATACAAGTACCATACTTTCATTCCACATCACCAAAGTTTTAAACAAAAAGGTAGCTAGTCTTTAAGTTTTTGCTAGGACTAATAAGATCTTCCACAAAAAAAGTGCAGTGACATGCACTATCAACATAATAACCAAATATAGACAGACCACATCATCTCAATAAGATGCACTAACAACATAACAAAATATGACAAAGTATGACAAAATATGACATGGTAAATTGAATATAATGCTTTGAAAGAATACATTTCTTGAATTTAGTATAACATTGTCATTGTCATTACGTAGTAAATATAGTAAATATATTGTTTTAAAGTTATTAAATGTAAAATGTAAACTCAATGCACTAGTGATTCGCAATAATGATATCGGTGTGTGATATATTTAAGGGTGATGTTTACTTGTCTCTTCATAATTAGGGATGACAAAAAAAAGCCCGTAATAAGGGGTATCCATAGAGAATATCCATGACGGAAGAACTAACAAGGACCCGCAAAATTCCCACAGAGACGGAGATCCGTTCCCGTGAATAAATGGAGATGGAATTGAAGTATCTGCCCCACGGGGACCCGCAAAATTTCTGCGAGAGAGAATTTACCTAAATGCCTGTATATATAATCCTAATTCATCCCTAGTATTTGTTGAAAAATTTTCTATTTTATCTTATTTTAATGAGTAAAGTATCGTTTTTGTCCCCACGTTTAGGGTAAGTCCTAATTGTGTCCTTAACGTTTAAATCGTCTTATTTGTATCCCTAATGTTTATAAAAGTGATTCAATGTTATCCTGCCGTCAATTATACTAATAGATTAGATTGTATTTTTCAATTATTCTCATTTGGATGTATCCATTTTCAATTAGGTCTCACTTGTATATGTTCGATTTTAATATTGTACCCAAAATATGTGTTTATGTTCAATTATGTCTCTAAAAAAATGAATTATGTAAATATTGTAGTTATTAGTTTTAACTTTTAATGAGTTATTGTCCTGAGTGGATCATCAATTTTGACCCAAATATTTGTATTGTAACTTCAAGAAGAGATTTTCAGAACTCTAACTAAAGCACATGATGTGTAATTGACTTTTACAAACGTTAGGGATACAAAGATGACGATTTAAACGTTAGGGACACAAATATGACTTACCCTAAACGTTGGGGACAAAAACGATACTTTACTCTATCTTAATTTGTATGTTAGAGTTTTTATATATATGTTAATTATTTTGAATTTGTATTTGGATTGTATTTTAATTTAATGCATTTGGTTGGATTGTATTGAATTTTGTTATGATTGTGTTAACTTTTTTTTATAAAAAATTAAAGCTTAATATTCATAGTTACCTATTGGTATCTGCTTCCTCCATGGAGAGAAATAAATGAGAATACGTGTTGGAAATAGGACGAGAACGAGAAGCATTTTATTAGACGAAGATGTGGTGATGGAGAGATCTCCATTTCATAGAGACATATTGCCATCCCTATTTATAATGGAAACAACTTTGGTAATAAACTCACTCTTTTACAAAAATATTATATTGCAATTTTATTTAAGTTATGGTGATTAGAGAAAGAAAAATGTTTCATGACCTAGTTTCATATACTAATGAGCTACTTATACTAATTAATATACATAACATGTTTTGTATTTTTTGCACTATATTAGTGAAATTTAGGACATTTTGTATTTTAATAATATAAGTTGTTAATAATGTTGACTGATATTCTAGCATACACATTGTATTATTGTTGAAACAAATATTAAACATCAATATTTTTTTAAATTTTTTGCAATTTAGTAACACGGATGTTTAAATTTAGGATCTTATGTACAATATACATTAATCAAGTCTCTTGATATAGCAAACCATTCGTCATGGCTATGTTGTACTGAAGTATAAAAATATTTTATATAGTTATTTAATTATATATTATTATATTAGTAAAAAAATTAATTTTTAAATAAAATAACTAAAATATCATCTAAACATATGAATTTAATTAAATGATCGTATAAAATTTTTTTATATTTTTAATACATCAAAATTAAACAATATCAATAAAATATGAAATTAATAATTTATTGTAAATTTATATTTTAGGTATATCATTAAATATTATACATTAACTATGGATTTTTAGAAATAGTTTTTTTTCCTCTTTCTGCCTTTTAGATTATCCTTACAATTACTGTTCCAAAATTTAATTCCAATTGCGGTTTTCAGATCACTCAAATTTAAGTTTGATAACTAAACCAAGCCAAAGTATCAAAACAAAAAAATTGAAGACAGTCTATTTAAGTTTAACAAACTAAACATAAAAAAATATAATCTATCAAACAAATTGAAGCTAATATGAGTTTGATCTTGTTAGCCTCTAACAAAATATAAAAGTTTGTCATGTTGCAAAATGTAAGCTGAGTAACTTGAAACATCAATAGTCACTTGGCTCTAACTTCACAATGTCATAATTTGGAGTTGACCCTTGTCCATTTTTAGTCAAATTTTCCATTCCTGCCTGGTTCTCATTTCTTACTTCTCTGTTATTAGCCATCAAAACTTGTGTCCGATTCTCTAGTTGTAGGTCTACATTAATTTCCCTTGTTCTTGAGGTCGCCACTACTCCATTTGGAACTATTTGAAACCAAATATACTATAGTCAAGGACTAGTAAGGATAAAACTATATAGCAAAACAAATATGACGGTGCAAAATATATTAATAAGGGATAAGTATCTTTTTCGCCTTTATGATTTGGGGTGAAAATCAAAATAATCCCTAAGGTCTTTATTAAAATAGGATTGATAAATTCATTTCTTAATAATTATTAAGAAGATACTAATGAATTATTGCATATACAAGACGAGTTCAAACTACCAACATTTGATTAAGTTGATGAGTGAAGTAATCACTCGATCGACTCAAGTTAGTATATGGTTTTTTTCCCATTAGTTTCATGATATTTGTCATTCTTATTTTTAGATGTAAAACTTATTATTGAATCATTAATTATGTATATCTTAAATGTATAAATTAAAATAGGTTTAATTACTCTGTTGGTCCCTATAGTTTCACGAAATTTTCAATTAAGTCCCTATACTTTTTTTCCTTTTAATTGGGTTCCTGCACCAATTTTTTTTTCAATTCGGTCCCTCTTAACAGTAATTGGTTTAATTATATAGGGATCCAATTAAGAAAAAAAATTAGTGCAAGGACTCAAATAAAAGAAAAAAAAGTATAGGGACCTAATTAAAAATAAAATTTGGTGCAAGGACTCAATTAAAAAGAAAAAAGTATAGGGACCTAATTGAAAATTTTGCAAAACTATAGAGACCAACAGAGTAATTAAACCATTAAAATAAAAATACTATTTGCAAATCAAAATCAACTATGACATATTTGTGTATTTTTAACTCATTTTCAATATGTATTGTATATTCTAAAATATATTTTATATTAGTGTAACATGGTTATAATTAAAAATATTAAAAGTTATTCTATTTTTCTCTTTCTTCATTAATTAAGAATTATTTGTAATATTAATAACATTTGACTATTCTATCATAATAATTAAGCATTAATGAGCAAAAATAATAGATACATTAATATTTATTATTTAATTTATTTTTAATATATATTTTGTATTTCAACATATATTTTGTATAAGTGATTAAAATTTCTACTCTATTTTTCTCCACCTCCACTGAAAATCCAAATTTAAATTAATAATACCAAAAAAAAGCAAATGGAATAGATAAATAGAATTGTGGATATACAAATTAATGGAGCCTGATAAATAGTATATTTTTTAAAGAACTCTTTTTAAAAGGATAATCTATGAGCAGAATGTTATTATATAATTTATAATTATTTTTTATATAATCCATTTATTTCAAATATTAGTCTCTTATTCAACTAATAAAAAATAAAAAAATATAGAATGATTACATTCTTGCAGTGTGTTTCCCCTTTCACTAATAGCCATTTGCAGTTTTAGTTTATTCTGCTCCAGCAACAATGAAGGATGTTCATATTTGAGGGCATCAATTTTTTGAACAAAATCAGCTATCTCACATTATCAAAATTGCAAAGTTGAAGAGTTGGGTTATTGGGTGCCCTGCTACTGCTGCTTGAACCTGCAAAGCCAGGGCCTTTGTTCCAATAAGGATGCCATGGTTGGGGAAATGATTCATCTATCCTTGGTCTCAAAGGCTCTGATGATGGATTTTCAGGAGGCGTGCATACTTCATCAATCTTTCTCTTAGAGGACTTTTCCATTTTAACCTAAAACAAAAGAAAAAACAAAAGAGGATCTTATCGCTTAAATTTATATAATTAACACAAAATTCTATAAGAGATAAGAAATGAAAGATAACCATCTATTGAAGTATTACGCGTATTATTGAATGACAATGTTTCATTATCTATGCAGCTATATATATAGCAGTGACGAACGCTGTTTATAGAAATAAGAAATGGAAGCTAACCATCTATTGAAGTATTACGTGTACTACTAATTGACAATGATATCACTGTCTATGCAGCTATAAATATAGCAGTGACAAACACGCTTTATAGAAAGGTTTAATTATTCTGTTGGTTCCTATAGTTTTGCGAAATTTTTAATTAGGTCCCTAAACATTTTTTCCTTTTAATTGAGTTTTTGCACCAATTTTTTTAATATATATATATATAATCCTAATTCATCCCTAGTATTTGTTGAAAACTTTACTATTTCATTTTATTTTAATTTGTATGTTGGAAATTTTATATGTGTATTGATTATGTTGAATTTGTATTTAGATTATGTTTTAATTTGATACATTTTGTTGAACCGTATTAGATTTTTTTTATGATTGTGTTAAATTTTTAAAAAATATTTAAAGTTTAATATCCATAGATACCTGCTAGTATCCGCCTCCTTTATGGAGGGAAATAAATGGGAATCTCTGACGAAAATAAGACAAGAACGAGGAGCATTTTAAATTTTTAATAGACGGGAATGGGTGATAGAGCAATCCCCACTTCATAAAGACCTATTATCATCTCTATTTATAATGGAAACATCTTTGATAATAAATTCACTTTTTGGCAAAAATATTAATACATTTTTAATAATTGTGATTTAAATCGTGTGTTGATTATGTTGAATTTGTATTTGGATTGTGTTTTAATTTGATACATTTTGTTGAATTTTATATCTGTATTGTACTAAATTTTTATACGATTGTGTTAAATTTTTAAAAAAATTTAAAGTTTAATATCCATAGATACCTGCTAGTATCCGCCTCCTTTATGGAGGGAAATAAATGGGAATCTCTGACGAAAATAAGACAAGAACGAGGAGCATTTTAAATTTTTAATAGACGGCGATGGGGTGATGGAGCGATCCCTACTTCATAGAGACCTATTATCATCTCTATTTATACACATTTGGTAATAAATCACTTTTTGGCAAAAATATTAATACTTTTTTAATAATTATGATTTAAATCGTATTTGCAATTATATTACAGCTATGGTGATTAGGGAAAGGAAAATGTTCCATGACCTAATTTCAAATACTAATGAGCTACTTATACTAATTAATATATGTAACGTATTTTGTATTTATTGCACCGTATTAATGAAATTTAGGGTATTTTATGTTTGAATAAAGTATCATTTTTGTCTCCAACATTTGGGGTAAGTCTCAAAGTTATCCCTAACATTTAAGTTGTCCTATTTAAGTTCCTAACGTTTTAAAATCATTTCAATTTTGTCTCGCCGTCAATTCTGTTAACAGATCCCTAACGGTAGGACAACATTGAGTCAATAATATCATTTTTTTATAGTACATAATTATTCAATTATTTTTTATTCACATCTAAGTAAATTATACTTAATCACGTTACTTTTTAGAAAAATTATTTTTTTTTATAATTTTACTCTTAAAGATGTTTACTCATTATTTTTTTTTTGTGACTTTATTTATTATGAAATGTTTGTAGAATGACTAGTACATAAACTTGTGGAAAAAAATTATACATATACAATAAAGTGATGTGATTCTAGTAATTTTACAAACATTTCATCATGAGTAAAATTTTTAAGAGTAAAATTATAAAAAAAATTAAATTTATTTAGAATAAAAGTAATGTAATTAAGTGTAATTTACTTAGATGTGATTAAAAAATAATTGAATAATTATGTACCGTAAAATATTGATATTATTGAAGGATAAAATTGAAATTTAATTCTATGTATCGTTTTTGTCCCCAATATTTTCGTCCTATTTAAGTCGCTAACGTTTCAAAATCGTCTCAATTTTGTCCCGTCGGCAACTCTGTTAACACTTAACAGATCCCTAACGACAGGACAACATTAAGTCAATTTTAAAACGTTAGGGACTTAAATAGGATGATTTAAACATTAAGAAAAACTTTGGGACTTACCCCATACGTTGGGACAAAAATGATACTTTACTCTTTATATTTTAATAATATAGTGGTTAACAATGTTGACTGCTCTTCTAGCGTACATATTGTATTATTGTTGAAAAAATAGTATTGGGGTTGTAATTGCAATTAAAATTTTGGCCCATTAGTAACATGAATGTTTAAATTTAAGATCTTATATACATTAATCAAGTTTCTTGTTAGCAAACCATTCTTAATTGCTATGTTGTACTGACAATAAAAAATATTTTAAATAATTATCTAATTATGTATTGTTATATCAACAAAAATAATTAAATTTTAAATAAAATACTTAAAATGTCATATAAACATTAATTTAATTAGAGTTATTGTTAGCCTCAAACAAAATATAAATGTTTGTCATGTTTCAAATTGAGTAACTTAAAATATCAATAGTCACTTTGCTCTAACTTCACAATGTCATAATTTGGAGTTGACCCTTGCCCATTATTGGTCAAATTTTCCATCCCTACTTGGTTCTCATTTCTTATTCTTCTGTTATTAGCCATCAAAACTTGGGTCTGATTAGTTTCCCTTGTTCTTGAGGTCGCCACAACTCTATTTGGAACTGTTTGAAACCAAAGATACTATAGTTAAGGACTAATAAGGGTAAAACTGTATGGTTAAAAAAATATAATGCTGCAAAATATATTAATAAGGGATAAGTACTTTTTTCGTCCCTAATATTTAGAGTGAAAATTAAAATCATCCCTAAGGTCTTTTTATTATTAAAGTAGGAGTGACAAATTTATTTCTTAATAATTTTTAAGAAGATACCCATGGATTATTGCATATACAAGGCAAGTTCAAACTACCAATGTTGGACTAAGTTGACGAGTGAAGTAAACACTCGATTGACTCAAGTTACTCGATGGTGTTTTTTTCCGTTGGTTGTATGATATTTGTCATTCTTACTTTTAGATGTAAAACTTATTGAATCATTACTTATGTATATCTTAAATATATAAATTAAAATAAAAATACTATTTATATATCAAAATCAGTCATTATGTATTTGTGTATTTTTTAACTCATTTTCAATATATATTGTATATTCTAACATATATTTTATATTAGTGACCGATTTTAATGTACATCTAACATGGTTAAAATAAAAAATATTAGAAGTTATTCTATTTTTCTCTTTCTTCATTAATTAAGGATTGTTTGAAATATTAATATCTTTTGACTACTCTATCATAATAATTAAGCATTAATGAGCAAAAATAATAGATACGTTGTATATTTTTTATTTAATTTATTTTTAATATGTATTTTGTATTTTAACATATATTTTATATAGGTGATTAATTTTGTAGCTGATTTTTTGTATACATCTAATATCGATTATGCTACGTGTACACCAAAGTCAGCCACCAATATAAAATATGTAACATCCTACCACACCGAGTTTTACGCTATAGTCGTAAATCAAAGGCGGTGAGGCGCTATACATATACATATATATTCAAAGGATATTTTAACTAGGAGTCTTGAAAGAAAAGATAGGTAAAAAACGAGAATCGCGTCGCGCTCGAAAAATGATAAAGGTAGAAAGCTTGATACAAAAAACCAAAGAAACATAAATATAGATATAGAATTCCAAACAATTTATATAACAAACTCTAGTCTCGACTTGTGAAGCCAAGGCCCACTAGAAATATATATATACAGCCTCAAAATAGTTAACAACTATAAACATAAATTTTGTTTTCTCCAAAAATCGACCTCTAAGAGGAATATACAATTTTTTTTATAATACAAAAGTGGATAATATGAACATAAACTAAGTACAAAATACAACTCCCAAAATTGATCTTCGCTTCCAGAAGAGCATCTTGCACGCTCAGCGAGGTGCATCACATCTTGTATATGAAAAACAGAAATTCCCGAAACGGGTGCACGTGAGAACCCTTCTGGTTCCCAGTAGGGTTCCCAACAGGGTAAAAGTTCCAAATAGAGACGATGTAAAATCACATGAACCTTCTAGGCAATCCTAAAACTCCAACAGACAAGATCCAAGCCTAGGATTCTCTCTAAATCCCAACAGGGTAATATTCTAACTCTCAGCTACATGATAAACCTCTAATCTCAGCCCTTTTTTTACTTCTTTCTCGGCATCTTTTTTTTCCAACATCACAGTTGATCAGTGTTCAGTATCTTATTCAGTAGTAGGAAGCACATGTAAAGCAATACAAGTCAAGCACAATTAGGCAAATAATATAGATAACAACTAGTCAGAATAAGCAATTAGGCAAACCAAACACAATTAAGCAATTCCAAACAATGGCAAACAAATGCAGTATGATGCATGTCTGTCCTACTAGCCATGAGCTCACATGTCGATTAAACTGCCAGAACCCGACACATCTAGTAGCTAACCTGGACATTATCTCTTTGTTTCACTTCCACACTCTTGGGATATAGTGCCCGTCATATTTTTAGGATATAGTTCCCGCCATACTCTTGGGATATAATGTCCGCCACACTCTATACAAATAGAGAGAGAACCACAAGCAAGCGGAATTTCACCACCATCCTTACTCGGGTTACAACCACCAAGTCAACCTGCAAGCGGGATAACACCATCATCCTTGCTAAATCCAATTCAATATGCAAGCAGGATAACATCACCATCCTTGCTAAACACAATTCAATATGCAACCAGAATAATACTACCGTCCTTGCCACTCCAGCCATTCAGGCCATAATCATTCGTTGTTAATGTCTTTTAGCAATTTCATAAGTTATATAACTCATTAAACCTAGTCTTTCATTAATTTGTCAATTTCATTAACACGTGAGCTGGATGAAATCTCCGTCCTTATAGCAGGCGGGATAAAACCACCATCCCCGCATAATGGTTTACACACTGAGCAAGCGGGATTACACCAGCGTCCTTGCCAGAAAAAAACCAAGCATAGTGGTTCATGCACTGCACAAGCAGGATTACACCATCGTCCTTGCCAGGCAAGGGACCTTTATCATATCCTAAACCAGTTTACAATTCCATCCAATTTCGAAAGATTCAACCTAATTAACATAACCCCTTTCATGTATTAGCTACTTCAATCTCATTATTTCGTGAGTGGGATAAGACCATCGTCTTCACAGCGAGTGGGACAAAGCCACCATCCTCGCTTAACCCAGAGCAAGTAGAACAGACCCAACCCTTGCATCTTACCCAGGCAAGTAATCATTAATCATTAACTTTAATCACGTTCACAAATTATTAGATTTATTAACCCTAATTATTTACTAGTTAATCAACTCTAATTACTCATGAGCGAGATAAGGTAACACCCCGTTAGCCTAAACCTTACCTTTAGCCATAAAGCAAAGGATAACAAAGTGCCACGCCAGTTCTAAAGCTTATAATGTATATAATATATGTCCAAGAATTTATATAACTAGAATCCCGATGAAGGAATAAAGCTCAAAGTCGCGTAAAGCAGAATTACGAAACGCAAAGCATTCACATCACAATAACTAAACGCATAGGCACGGACATAACAAGACGTAATATATATAAAACCTTGTAGATAGCTCCAGGATACACAAGGTAATAATTAAATTAACAAGATATATAGATATGTGTAAATATGATATACCAAAAAGATGAATAGTCACACCCTGCGGAGTTTAGGCTGGCTAGTCAAACTGAAATACAAAAGAGTTTTAGAAGTTTAAAACAGCTTATACAACTTATCTCTCAAATCAAGCATCTAAGGCGATAAAGTTATATAAATACAAAGGATGAGAGAGTAACTACATCGAACATATCAAACTACAAAAGGTGATAAAAGATCCACCGTTCCGTTACCATCTCGTAACTCACCGAGGTGGGTTACAACCTACATCTGAAAAACAACAACAACATATGATATGAGAACCGGAGGTTTTCAGTATGGTTACAGTGCCCAATATATAAGATGTAAGGTTCCGAGACACCAAAGGCAATTTTAGAACTTCACACCAAACAGATATTCAAGCTTAACAAAAATAAATAACGTAAACCAAACACCATAAACAGGGTTATCTAAACTTAGGGGATTTCTAACTAATACCAATCACACTGTTGTATCCCACAGCCTTGGCCAACCTAACCTCCGTGCGATCCCATCGCCACCGCCTCTCGATCCTCCTCAACGCCAGTAAAACACATTTAATGCAAACAAGTAAAGCACAATAGTATACATATACAGCAAGTAAATAAATAGCAAGTAGGCATGTGATTCATTTAAGCATACTGAAGATAAGCAAAGCAAACAAACATATAGAAGATGCATATGACGAATGCCTATTCTATTGGCTCGTGATATCACTTGTTGGTCTATAAATGCCAACCCGACACATCCTCCCGAATGTAGCCTTTCTGCCATGCCAGGGATATAGGCCCTGCACACTCATGCAGTAGAGAAGGAAACAACAACAACTGTCTCACCATAAATCATTCCAAGGATATAGTGTCTGGCACACTCTTGCAGCAGAAAAACTGCCACGCCAGGGATATAGGCCCTGCACACTCTTGCATAATCCAATAATTTCATCATTCCTTTCCAAGTTCTCAACTCATCATAACCATCACCAGTTTCCAATTTCTCAAATTATTATCAACTATCGTCACCTCTTAAGTTCTCTAAGTCATCACTAATATAATACTCTGCCTGCTCACCCACCAACTTCAGAAACCTAAGTCTCCGTCTTCTAAACTCATAAAAATTCATCTATTTAAGTCTCTAACTCATCTTTAATAGTATTAGGACCTAAGCACTAGATAGTATTCTTAAACAGCATTTAAAGAATGTTTGGAAAGCTAGAGAACCTTTGAAAATGAAGAAAAATAATTTTTCAGTAAAACAGGGGTCTCGCGTACGCATGCAGTTAAAAATGGGTGGTCGCGTACACAACCTCCTTCTCGCGTACGCAAGTGTCCCGACCCGAATGGGTTGCTCGCATCGCGTGCTAATGTTCACGTACACAAGGGCCAAAACTCTGATAGCTCACGTACGCATGCAGTTCCTGCGTACGCGAGATGACTAACCTGAATGGAATGGCCGCGTCACGTGCTCTGTGTCGTGTACGCATGCTGTATCAGAATCAGAAAAATTGTAAAGCTGCAGAATTTTAGTTTTTAGCACTAAACTTTAAACGCTCATAACTTCTTCTACAAAACTCCATTTTCCTCAAACTTTATATCATTTTAAAGCTCTTTCAATGATCTTCAATTTAAAACCAACTTCAATCAATTTTGAAAATTGAGGCTCTAGTTATGATCCGTCAAAGTTTACCAAAAATAGATTTTTACCAAAAAATGACATTTCTCTAGTTTTTCAAAACTTCAAAACCAAACCAAACCAAACACACCCAAAACTAACACAAAATCTCGTACCAACATTTATTGACCATCTCTCATTCATTCACTATTAAAAACATTTACCCCTCTCCATCCTCAATTCAACCTATCTCATGCATTTTAATTTCATAATTCTCATCATAAACTCCTATTCACCACATCAATTCACATACACGTAACCACAACTAATATTTTACAACCACCATTTCAACATAACCAAATCACATATACCTTAATTCAACCCTTTACAAATAACATTTTTCCACTCATCATCCCATTTATTTCAAATTCATCATCATTCAATCCACAACAACATCATCAATCATCATTAAGCATCTACATCATCATTTAACATCATAATTCACCAACAATTCAAAACCTATCCTAAGGTCCACTAGCCTAAGGTTCACGAAATATTACATGTTATATAAAAGAAACTGAAACCATACCTTGGCTAATTCTCATACAACTCAAAATACCAAGCTCAAACTCAAGGCTCCAAAACCATCAAGCTCACTCCAACAAACTCCATACCTCAATCTAACATCTATAACATACCAACATCAACCTAGGGTTCACAAAAACAACAAACACAAGGGTTTAGTGAGACCTTACCTTACCAAACAGCATTAGGGGCAAAACCAACAATATTCTAATGCTAGATCACCCTAAATAAACAAAACCATGAAAATTTCAATCTAACAAAGCCACAACTCGAATTTGTCAAAGAACAGAAAACTGGAGCTTGGGATTTGAGTTACTAACCACTTTGTTTAGATAGAAATGAAGAGCTCGACAAGAGCTTTGCGTGGCCACATAAGGCTTGTCAATCGGAGCATCGTAACTCAAGTTATGGCTCCCGAAAGATGGTGATGAATAGTAATATTACCCTCTTCTTCTCTCTTCTCCATCACCGTCCCTCTCTCACTCTCTATGTGTAAAATGAGCTGAAATGCTTATTAACTAGCTTTATATATGTTGAGCTTGGGTCCGGTCCAACCCATTAGCATTTTTAGTCCGTTTGACCCACTTTAGGCCAAAACCTTTAAGATTAATGCCCGATTTTCAATTCTAGAATATTTTTGTCCTTTTAAAATAATAAATTCAATTTTCAAAATTTTATTTTCCCAATACGCAGTACCGGTCAGACTAGAGCCAGTACTGCCGGCTTAAGTGCCGGTACGCATTTTTACAAAATTTTTTTGCAAAAGATACATTTTTCCACTCAAAAAATTCATTGAATTCAAATTTCACCTTTATATTAAAAAAAAAAACATTTCTGTATTTTTGAACCTATTTCGGAAAATTAAAATTATTATTTTATTAAAGCGGTTATTCCGGTTCTTACATTCTCCCCTCCTAATTAGGAATTTTGTCCCCAAAATTTGAATCGGGTGATGTATCCTCTAGGGGTGTTCGCGGTGCAGTTTGGTTCGGTTTTCTAGAGAAAAGTCATCCGATCCAATCGTTTAATTAAACTGTGGTTCGGTTTGGTTTGGTTTTTTTATCGAGACCATCCGAACCAAACCAAACCAATTAAAATCGGTTTGGTTTGGTTCGGTTTGTTCGGTTTGTTCGGTTTTTCTAATCAATTCAAAAAAAATACTTTCATACTATTTCACAAAGTCATAATATTGAAATCAACAAATACAAATACGTAATAACTAACAAAGTTTTGATCTAATGAAATTCAACCACAAAAGAAATTAAAATATGACGATTAAAGAAGTTTAATAACTAAAATAGATCCGATGCTTGTAGACTGCTGTCATTTGGAAGAGAAACTGGCGCAGCAAGCAATCCAAGTGTCGCCCATATTCTAACTTGAACTAATATCAAAGTGCATAAACAACTACATTGAACAACAAAATAAAATTACTAGCAATTATAAAAAATCAATACAAATACTTCAAACAAATACACTGAACAACAAAATTAAAAAATTAGAAGTAAGAATATAACAAAATAAAATTACTAACAAACAAAACATTTTGAACAACATAATGTAAAAGATAAACAGAAATATAATGTAAAAGATAAAGATAGTGAATCAAACACAAACCTGGTCTTCAAATAGTGACCATGGGGTTGCAGACCCAGGCTGTCCAGCAGAGACCTATAATAATAATAATAATAATAATAATAATAATAATAATAATAATAATAATAATAGAACAAATTCTTTACCACAAGACCAAAATTCAGACGAAAGTTACCTTCAGTGCTTTGGATTTCCTGCTCTGCAGCGTAGAACAAATTCTTTACCACAAGACCAATTTCTTCTTTAGGTCCCTCTGCAGCGTAGAGCAAAAAAGGGTTATTCTATTAGTAACTAGTGATTCTATCAATCCACATTTCTTTCACTATTTTATTGGAAAATTAACATAAATACACTGAACAGAAACAGAAATTATTCAAACAAAAGTGGAAATTCAAACAAAAAATTATTAACAATTACCAGAAATTCAAACAAAAATACACTGAACATAGAACATAAATTGAACCATTAAACAACAATAACATGAACCATTAAACAGCAACGCAGCAAGCAGGACATTTCCAATATATTCAATCATTAAACAGCAAGCCACTGAGCCAGCAACAAAACTTAGCCAAAAATTAAACCATTAATACTTACACTAATGAACAAATCAATAAAACTTAGCCAAAAATTGGTGGTCAGATACTCAGATATATAAAATTGGTGGTCAAATATATGAAATTTAAAAAATTATAAATTAAAAAATATCAATTTTGAAGATCAAATTTGTTAGTCGTGTCTACTCGGCCAATTGCACATAGTTCATCTTTTTCTCCTCAACTATTTTGTTATTTTTCACATAGTGTAAGAAGTTCAACAAGCTGAGCCAGCAACAAAACTTAGCAACAAATCAACAAATCAACAGTAGCAACAAATCAACACTAATGAACAGAATGCAAATGGTAAACATTACCTGAATCGGTGGCTCAGGCTCCATATTGACTTCGGAGGAAGGCTGAGTGGGAGACTGGGAGGTGCTGTCGTGCTGGGTTGAACTGATGGGTTAGGGTGGTGGCGTCTCAATGGCGGCGGCGTGGTGCTGTGCTACCGTGTCGAGTCGGTCGGTGGTGGCTTTGTCTTGACCTGATGTGCGACGGCGTGGCTTCGTGTTGGCCTGATGTGCGACGGGCCAAAGGCTTCACGGTGGTGGGTGGCTGGGTGCGATGAGTACTGAAGAGGGAGCGATGAGTACTGAAGAGGGAGCGGTGGCTGGCTGGCTGGGCGCAGGTCGGCAGCTGGCAGGTGTGGAGATTTGGAGAAGAGAGAGCAATGAGTACTAAAGCCTAAAGGTTAGGGTATGGATTGTGGATTTGGGGGTTAGGGTAGACGCAGTTTCATTTGGGGGGTGGAGGAGGGTGTCACGCAGTTTCGTTTGAAGGGGGGTGTGGGCGTGTCACGCGTGTGGGGGTGGGTTAGTAACGTTTACGTTTAGGGTTTTTTTACTAACCGGTTCGGTTCGGTTCGGTTAGGGTTTTCAGATTCAAAACCGAAAACCAAACCGAACCGAACAAAAAACAGCAAAATCAGTTTTTTTCGGTTTTTTCAGTTATCGGTTAATTCGGTTTTCGTTTTTTTCGGTTCGGTTCGTCGATTTAGTTCGGTCCGGATCGATTTTGAACACCCCTAGTATCCTCCACAAAGCGTTCTACTACCCACGTTGTCAACCTAAACAAGTCGCCAAAGCATTTTGTCCACCATAGTTCTACCGTATCGATGTTCCCTCTTGTCTTTCGCTGCGTCACTCTGATTATTTGTCACTAAGAACCCGGATTTCTCCACTACATTGAACCGGAATTTTTCTTTAAACCAAATACCGCTTTTGTAACATTTTGCAAAGCTTTCAAAACAATTTCAATCAAAACTTTTTCAATGTCAAGCCTTTTTCAAAAGACTCAAAAAATAATTTATTCGTAAATCAATTACTTTAAATCATGATTTTTCTTAAATTTATTAAAATCCTTAAATAATAGCTTTTCAATTTGAAACCCTTTCGATGAGTTAAATTACAACCCATATTCACAAATCAACAAAATCATAGAAGTTCTGACCAAGTTTCAAAATCCAAGCATTTAAACTAAAAGTTCCAAACTAACTTTCAAAATCATTTTAAGTTTTAAAACTTTTTCAACGTGATTCAAGGTCATACCGGTTAGAAATTGAAAATCCTAATTAAAAATCGCAAAAGCATTTATCTTCAGTTTGTGGCTGCATCAGTTGGCACTTCCCTGCCACCAGCGTTGAACCTCACCCATCAACTGATATGCCGCAAACTCCACGAACTGATTTTCCAGAACATGTTGAGCTCGTAATGCATAGGCTAGGTTAGTCATCCGCACTATCTCTCCGTGAATGTAATTGACCTCATCCATGATTTGCCATTCGGGTTTCCTTTCCACACCAAACATTCGATATCTAGGTGATCAGTCTCAATATTTCAAGCCTAGTGCTTCAATTATCCCCAAAGGCGCTCACAAACAAGCATGCTATGCATATCAAGAAGATAACCTAAATAGCATGAAATAAAAATGACCCAAACTGTACACAAAGCACAATCGGTCCATCCCTCAGGCTCACGAGGACGAACCACTCTGATACCATAAATGTAACACCCTGTTAGCCTAACCTTACCTCTAGCCGTAAAGCAAAGTATAACAAAGTGCCATGACAGTTCTAAAGCTTATAATATGTATAATATATGTCCAAGAATTTATAACTAGAAGCCCGATGAAGGAATAAAGCTCAAAGTTGCGTAAAGCAGAATTACGAAATGCGAAGCGTTCACATCACGTCCAAAAAGATGAATAGTCACAGCCTGCAGAGTTTAGGCTGGCTAGTCAAACTGAAATACAAAAGAGTTTTAGAAGTTTAAAACAGCTTATACAAATTACCTCTTAAATCAAGCCTCTAAGGCGATAAAGTTATATAAATACAAAGGATGAGAGAGTAACTACATCGAACATATCAAACTACAAAAGGTGATAAAAGATCCTCCGTTCCATTACCATCTCACAACTTACCGAGGTGGGTTACGACCTGCATCTGAAAAACAACAACAACATAAGGTATGAGAACCAAAGGTTCTTAGTATGGTAACAGTGTCCAATATATAAGATGTAAGGTTCTAGAACACCAAAGGCAATTCTAAAACTTCACATCAAACAGATATTAAAGCGTAACAAAAATAAATAACGTAAACCAAACACCATAAACATGGTTATCTAAACTTAGGGGATTTCTAACTAATACTAATCACTCCGCTGTATCCTACAGCCTTCGCCAACCTAACCTCCGTGTGATCCCATCGCCACCGCCTCCCAATCCTCCTCAACGCCAGTAAAACACATTTAATGCAAACAAGTAAAGCATAAATAGTATACATATACAGCAAGTAAACAAATAGCAAGTAGACATGTGATTCATTTAGGCATACTGACGATGAGCAAAGCAAACAAATACATAGAAGATGCATATGATGAATGCCTATCCTATTGGCTCGTGATATCACTTGTCGGTCTATAAATGCCAACCCGACACATCCTCCCAGATGTAGCCTTTCTGCCACACAAGGGATATAGGCCCTGCACACTCATGCAGCAGAGAATCTGCCACGCCAGGGATATAGGCCATGCACACTCATGCAGTAGAGAAGGAAACAACAACAACAACTGTCTCACCATAAATCATTCCAATGATATAGTGCCTGGCACACTCTTGTAGTAGAAAAACTGCCACGCTAGGGATATAGGCCCTACACACTCTTGCATAAATCAATAATTTCATCATTCCTTTCCAAGTTCTCAACTCATCATAACCATCACCAGTTTTCAATTTCTCAAATTATTATCAACTATCGTCACTTCTTAAGTTCTCTGAGTCATCACAAATATAATACTCCATCCGCTCACCCACAAATTCTGAAACCTAAGTTTTTGTCTTCTAAACTCATATAGAAATTCATCTATTTAAGTCTCTAACTCATCTTTAATAGTATTAGGACCTAAGCACTAGATAGTATTCTTAAATAGCATTTAAAGAATGTTGGAAAGTTAGAGAACCTTTGAAAATGAAAAAAAAAAAAAAACAAATTTCAGCATTAGGGGCAAAACCCAACAATATTCCAATGCTAGATCACCCCTAAATAAAAAAAACTATGAAAATCTCAATCTAACAAAGCCACAACTTGAATTTTTCAAAGAATAGAAAACTGGAGTTTGGGATTTGAGTTTCTTACCACTTTGTTTGGATAGAAACGAAGAGATCAATAAGAACTTCGCGTGGCCACAAACGGCTTGCCAATTGGAGCACCGTAGCTCAAGTTATGGCTCCCGGGAGATGGTGATGAATAGTAATATTACCCTCTTCTCTCTTCTCCATCACCATCCCTCTCTCACTCTCTATGTATAAAATGAGCTTAAATGCTCATTAACTAGCTTTATATATGTTGGGCTTGGGCCCAACTTGGACCCGATCCAATCCATTAGCGTTTTTACCCCGTTTGGCCCACTTTGGGCTAAAACCTTTAAGATTAGTGCCCGGTTTTTAATTCTAGATTGTTTTTGTCCTTTTAAAACAATAAATTCAATTTTCAAAATCTTATTTTTCTCAATACGCGGTACCAGTCAAACTAGAGCCAGTACTACCGGCTTAAGTGCCGATACGCATTTTTACAAAAATTTTCTACAAAAGATACATTTTTCACTCAGAAAAATTCATTGAATTTAAATTTCACCTTTATATTTTTTAAAAAACTATTTCTATATTTTTGAACTTATTTTGAGAAATTAAAATTATTATTTTATTAAAGCGGTTATTCTGGTTCTTACAGATAACACCACCGTCTTCACCGTGAGTGGGACGAACCACCATCCTCGCAAGAATGTCATCCGGTTAAACCGGGAATATTTCAATTCAATCCATTTAGTATACTCACACTCATCCAAGGCTTTGAAACTAGTTAGGAGACCCTAAACAGGGGTTACAGAGGTGAAAAAATATATTAGATAGGCAAAACAGTTAAAAATCACATTTTCTGCAAAATAGGACAGTCGTGCATATGTAGGCCTTGTGCGTATGCACGAGTTCCCTTTTTCGTGTCCGCGCATTGAAAAACATTCAGTTCTAGGAATGAAAGTGGTGCGTACGCACAACTCTGTTTTTGTGCGCACGCATGAAACGTGCACGAAATCATTTCACTTTTGTAATGCCCCTCATGTGTACGCATGGGTCGTGCGTATGCAGGACCCCCAGTTTTCTACAGAATTTAGTTTTTTAACCAAAACTTCAAACGCGCATAACTTTTTCGTTAGAAATCATTTTCCCCGTTCTTCAAACGTCATAAACTCCACATATCCACTTTTTATTTTAGACAAGTTTCACATGATTTGAGGGTCTGAAAAACAACTTATGACCCGTCGAAGTTGGTTAAAATTCTAGTTTTACCAAATTTGAACCATCACTTAATTTCACCAAAATCTCAATCCAATTCAAACCAAACCACGCCAAAATCATCCTTAAACAATCTAAACATACATCTATCCATTTCTCTACCCTTCTAACCACTTTGCTTAATAAATCAATTTCCAACCCATCAATCAATCCACAATTTTATTCATGTACTAATCAATTCATCATTATTCAAATCAACAATTCACACACACTTACCTCATGGGGGACTCCTCACCCCATCACGGCTTCCGGCCTAAATTTCCCCAATCACTAATGGTATCATTATACATCAATTTTCATTCAACATACAACATAATCATCACGTCTCATATCCAAGCTCACAATATTTAAATTCATAATTCACAACAACAACTATCAATCGATATTCAACCAACTAATCACAAACACAAGCAATTCCATTCAATCCTATTCTAGAGCAATCAACCTAACCATTCATATAACTTTATACAATGCCTACCCGAAACTCAAACCTGTACCTTTTGACGATCATTTTCCTAACACTTTGATTTCCTTCCCAATAACACCCAAGCTCAGCCAAAACTTCTTCCAATCAAGAGCTCCGTAGTCAATCCAAGCCTCCAACTTGCACTAAATCAATCAAGCAAGTCCAAGCTACTCCATACAATCTGATTACATCAATTATTCAACATTCACACTAGGATTTTCACCCAAAATTGGAGCCAATGGAGGGATTGTGTTTCTTACCTTATACCATATAATCTTGGGTTAAAACCTAGATAGAGATTGTGCTTGAATTTCTCCTAAAGCATCAAAATCACGATATTTCTACACCTCAAATCCCAAACTCAAAAATAGAGTTTAACAAAGAAATGGGCAACAAAAATTGGGACTACTCACCCCACAAATATTACAGAATTGAAGAGGACAACGAGAGTTTCACGTAGCCAGAAACGAGTCGTCAATCGGAGCTCCGGATCGAAAGTTATGAGGATTGAAATTGAAAGTAAATAGTGACCATGGTTTCTCCTCTCTTCTCTTCTCTCTTAGGGCTGAGTGTTTGTTTTCATGAATGAAGAAGGAGTGAGCTAAAGTGTTTGTAATGGAAGGTGTTATTGAGTAGGCCTTGGGTCCAAGTGTGGCCCAAGTCCATTTCTCATCCCTTTGGTTTAACTTTGAGCAAAATTCTTTAAGATAAACACTTTAATTTGCGTCCTAATTATTTTTACTTTCCCAAAATATAAATTTTAATTTCTTAGTCATTTTCACTCATAATTAATTTATTAATAATAGTTTAATCGAGTTTTACAAAATACACGTCGGTTGGAATATAAATACATGTTGGGCCACCATGGGGAGCTTTCGACCACCGGAGAAACTTTGGAGAAAAACCAAGTGAGACAACATAAGATGAGAAGACACCACATCCAACTCAAAACCTTAAGGTGTCAAGTTAATGAGTGACTCATCTTAAAAACTCTTCACTCTTATATTTTTTTTATGTGGGACTAACTTCATGCACTCCTCACACTTGTAACATTAACAATCTTCCCCTCAAGTGTACATCGTCCAGATCACCCTTGCCAGAAAGACTTTCGATGCAATACTTTGAATTCTCCTTAAACCACCAGACAAATTCACAATCAGCTCTGATACCACTTGTTGGGCTACCAAGGGGAGCTTTTGACCACTAGGAAAACTTCATGGAAGAACCAAATGAGAGAACATAAGATGAGAATACATCACATCCAACTCAAAAACTTAAGGTGTCATGTTAATGGGTCTCTCATCTTATAAACTCCTCACTCTTCCTTGTTTTCTTTGATGTGCGACTAACTTCATGCACTCCTCACACTTGCAACATTAACAATACATATCGAAAATAAATTCACATATGTATATACACAAATACATTGATAGTTGATTTTATTGGCTAATTTTGGTATGCAAATAGTATTTTTTTTATTATTTATATAATGAATCTTTCATCATATAAAATTTATAATTAATATATAATATTTAATTAATAAACAAAGAACAAATAATATTTAAATCTAACCAAACAAGAGAAAGTAGCATATGCATTTGAAATTCAATATTTCTAACCTTGATTTGGGCTTGATAAAAGAAAATGTGGCAGGTCAAAAGGATTCAAGTTTGCTTGATACATAAAATGAACATTAGTGCCAATATTGCTCAGTAACCTTATTTGTTTTTCCATTGCTTGTTCTGTTTGAAGCTCGATTAACTTCAGCATTTCTATTCTATTCTTCTTCACCTCCATTGAAAATTCAAATTTTAAATTAATAATGCCAAAAAAACAAAAGAAATAAATAAATAGAATTATGGATATGCAAATTAATATAATAGAGCCTGATAAACAATATATTTTTTAAAGAAGTCTTTTTAAAAGGATAATCCATATGAGTCGAATGTTATTATATAATTTTTAATTGCTTTTTTTATATAATCCATCTATTTCAAATATTAGGCTCTTATTCAACTAAAAAAATAAAAAATAAAAAAATTTAGAATGATTACATTCTTGCATTGTGTTCTCCCTTTCACTAATAGCCATTTGTAGTTTTAGTTTATTCTGCTCCAACAATAATGAAGGATGTTCATCTTTGAGGGCATCAATTTTTTGAACATATCAAGATTAGCTATCTCATCCAACATATCAAAATCTCAAAATCCAAAATTGTCATAATAGAGGAAAAAAGCACATCTAAATCACTTTTATTTAAGAGAGAAGTACTTTTTAAAGAATAGAGCAAAAATTACTTATATATATATATATAAACAAGAATAAGGATAAAGTGTACTTT
>NC_029785.2:4114346-4127350 GCF_000816755.2 Arachis ipaensis
TCAAAATAATAAAAATAATGGTTTCTTTTATTTTTTAAATTATTTTAGAAAATTTAAATTATAAATTAATCTAAAAGTTACCCAAAAAAAATCTAAATAACTATATATTTGCAATTAGCATATACTTTTGAGTCTCTCATCAACATTCTCTTCTTGTTGAACAACAAGAATTGGATTCACACCAACATCACTTGTGTTGTGAGTTGAATTCACAATATCACCAGAATTAAAAATTTGGAGATTTGGGTTATTGGGTGCCCACTATTGCTGCTTGAACTTACAAAGCTAAAGCCTTTGTTCCAATAAAGATGCCATGGCTGTGAAAATGACTTAACTATCCTTGGTCTCATAGGTTGTGATGATGGATTTTCAGGCAGCATGCATACTTCATCAATCTTTCTCTTAGAGGTCTTTTCCATTTTAACCTAAAAAGAACAAAAGAGGATTTTATAGCTTAAATTTATTGAATTAACACAAAATTCTATAAGAGAAAAGAAATAAAAGCTAACTATCTATTGAGGTATTATATGTACTACTAATTGACAATGCTATCACTGTCTATGCAACTATATACATAGCAGTGACAAACGCGTTCAATGGAAGTAATAGTATTAAATTTATATCAGTAACACAAAATTCTATAAGAGAAAAGAAATAGAAGCTAACCATCTATTGAGGGATTATGCATACTACTGATTGACAATGCTATCACTGTCTATGCAGCTATATGTATAGCGGCAACAAACACGCTTTATAGAAGTAATAGTATTAAATTTACATAAGTAACACAAAATTCTATAAGGGAATAGAAATGAATGCTAACTATCTATTGAAGTATTACGCATACTACTGGTTGACAATGCCCATTAAGAAGATACCCATAGATTATTGTATACATACACAAGGTAAGTTAAAACTATCAACGTTGGACTAAATTGACGAGTGAAGTAACCACTCGATTGACTCAAGTTAGTCGATGGTGTTTTTTTTTTTTCCATTGGTTGCATGATATTTGTCATTCTTACTTTTAGATGTAAAACTTATTATTGAATTATCAATTATGTATAGCGAAAGCACTAATGGGTTATCATAGGCGATATACGAGTTTTGAGTAAAGCGAATCGCGGGTTTTGGGCACGTTAGAAACTATTTCTCGAGGCTATTCAGTTGTGTGTCTTGAATTCTGTTCGAGTTGACCTGTTCTTTTGTATCCTAACTTGAAGTCCTTGTTTTCTAATCCTTTGGAAAGTAGTTTGATTTTTCATCGCTATTCCTCTATCGATATGCATTCTTGTTTGACCTTAAGTGCATATGCTGGTTTAAGATCCCTGTTGCATCTATCTTCCTCTGTTTGAGTTCTTCTTGATTCAAGTATTCTTTGATATAGCCTTGAACTTGTCTTAATGTGCTGTGACTTTTAACTCCGGGTTCTGAGTCCATTCTTTGAGAAATTGTTGATTCAGTTTTTCTCTTACTTGACGGTGATCACAGCCAATTTTGAGATTTTATAAATTGCTGTTGATTAGATATATACTTTTCTATATAAGAAACTTTGAGATTACTTATACAGTTTAACAACTATTTATTTCCAATACCCCGCCTGTACTTCTACTGGTTTATGGAATTGCATTTGCTTTAATTTACAGTTTGACCTTCTAGTAATTTTACTTTAGTTCCAATGCACATCTTCATTTGATTATGCATTTGGGTATTTTTCAAATATTGAAAAGAAATAATTTTTCACTTTTATCTCGGTTGAGTTTCATTTGATAAGTTTTACTTAACTTATTTTGAATTGAGTTTGATTTAGCATGCCATGTTTTTTATGCCATTGTTGTTCTTCTGAAAATGTTGGATTCATAGCTTTCTTCTTATGAATGGAATCGTTCCTTCTTAAGCTTTTCACCTCTATGAATGTCATATGTGATTCTGTTTTTAACTAATCTTTTGCACCTTGTGAACATTATCATTGATCTTGGTTTTTCCTCCCTTGTGAATCTCACTCTTATGTGAGTCAACTTGATTTGTTTCAAATTCGTGCATTGTCTATCCTCTCATTGTTTTTACAAGAGTTTTTAATCAAAGATTTATCCCTGGGAAATTTCTAATGATTGATTGGTCTTTTCCTAAGGCTTAGTATTCTTTTGGCTCAATGGAAAGCTTGTTTGATGACTCATGCCTAGTGAATCTTGTTTGAACTACTTTGGTTTAAGACTCTTTCTTGTATGGCTTGACTCCTTCTTAAGTACATCCTAATATTCTTGAATATCCTTTTGAAATGGTGATTTCAAGTATACTTTTAGAGTCTTGTTTTAAACTTTTAAAGAAGTTTTGAATTCTCTTTGAAGAAATTCTAAACGGAATTTATTTTCTGTTGCTTGATTGAGATTGAAATCATTGTTCAATTTTGACGAAATTAATTTAAAGTTGGCATGCACTATTTTAAATGAAGTTTTGAAAAGCTTCCTTGTTTAGTGGAAATCGGTTCGTTTGTAACGCACCACTTATTTCTTTACCAGATTGTAAGCAAAAATTTTATCTCGGAATTTCCTTTCTAAAAAGAGTTTAATTTTCTCTTTCATCTTTGCTATAATTTTTATACACGCTTGTTTGAATATGAACTTTGGGAATTTTTAAACAAGCATTTGATTTCTCTTCCGAGTCTTTTTGTGACTACTTTTGGTTAAGATTGTGCACCCAACTAACTTTCTAAAATATTTGATGAAAATATTTTTGCTCTTAGCCAAATCTGGGTGCATTTTGTTTTTTTAAAAAACTCTACATAATCTACTTCAACATGAAGTTGAATTAGAGCAAAGCCACGTTATTGCTTTTGTTGCCCTCTTGAGGAATGTTTGCTATTGAGCTTTTCTTCTAAATTGCGAAGTGATTTTCCGCAAGTTTTCGATTCTTTTATGAACAATGTATTAGGAAGTATTTTTAATCATGCTCTTAAGTTCTGTGAGTTTTGTCTCGGGTTTGAAGTATTCTCTTCTGTAAACCTTATACTTCTTCGGCCCAGCTTGAGTTTGTTTCAAACTGATGCGCTGGTTTTCTTCCTATTGATCTTGTTGAACTTCTTTGATCCAAGGGTTATCTTTGAAGTTGTCCATTGATTCATTTCTCGCAAACTTCATTGCTTGAGCATCCTTGTTTACCTGGAATTGGATACACTCTCTCAAATCTATGAGTATTATTGTTGACATTTATCTCTCATTTCTAAGATCTTGTATTCCTCTGAGTAGACTCGAGAATTGTTTTGATATCACGTGCGACTTGTAGACATAGTAACGCGATGCGTTAGTTCTCTAAGACGTGATATGTGTATACGGAAGTTGAAGCGGTAGGTGTGCAACGTTAGGAGTTGTGGGTGTTTTGTTCCTTGCGAACGGGTGCAGCTGTCAAGCTTGTGATCGGATATGGGGATTGTAAAGTGCTTGATGGAGTTGGGAAGTTGAAGCTTTGAGGTTGATATGAGATTAGTGTATGGATGTTGAGCACGTCGTTTTAACCCCATCATGTTTTATAGCCTTCGATGCCTTGCTTTACTATCACCTACTTGAACCATGTCACCTTTTGCATTGAGCCTATCTTGTAATGTTTGCTTTGCGACCATGCTCCTACCTTTGCCTCCTTATGCTTCTAACAATCAAAGTATTTGAAAAAGTGTAAATATGATTATATTTTGAGATATTTTTGCTTATTCCTTAAATGTGTTCAAGGGTGAACTATTATGGAATTTCTTTCATTTTGTATCAATTTTCGAGGGCGAAAATTTTTATAAGGTGGGTAGAATGTAAGGCCCAGAACTTTTGAAAAGTCTTATTATGATCAAGTCTCAAATCATATAGTTATTTATAGCCTTAATTTTAGAAATTATTTTATTTAAGGTAATTAAGGCAAGTTTTGATTTATTGGATTTGAGATACGTTATGATTATTATCCAATTTCACAATTATTGGATTGTTTTCTATATCCAAATTATAAAGTTGATAGTTGTGAAATAATAAGGATTTCTATATGATTTGGATTAAATAATTAATATTTTAAATATTAATACTGCTATTTTGGAAAATAGGGAAATTAATTATATTATTTCTAATTTTTAGATTTGTGCATTTTATTAAAAATAATTTGTAAAATTGAGGAGCAAATAGTATTTCTATACATTAATTTTGTTGGATTAAAATTTGTTCCTAATTACTATATTACCCCTACTTTTATTTGAAATTACAAAACTAACCCTATTACCCTAGTTTCGTTAAAATTACCGAATTGGCCTTTACCCTAATTTTGGCATACCCTCCCTCCATTCTCCCTTCAGTGCTGTGCAGCCTCCAAACCCATTCTTCACTATCTTTGCTGTGCAGCCATATCCTAAACACACCCACCCGGTTCCTGAATCAAAGGAAAAAGAATGAAAATGGAAAGAAGAGGGGGACTGAGCCAGAAGGACGAAGCAGAGAGGGAAAGGGGGGACCGAGTCGCGGCAGAGGAGAGGAGGGAGTTCGCTGTCGCGCCGCCACGTCGCCACCGCCGAAGCTTCTTGTGACGCCTGTCAAACCATCACCGCCACTGTGCCATGGAGAAGAGAGAGTGACGCGAAGGAGGGAGATGAGGCCTCATTGTCGTCGCGCTCTGCCGCACGCGAGGAGCGCCACCGTCGAAGCCGTGCCTTTCGTCCCTGCCCAGTCGCGACTCCGCCATCCTGCGCCACCGTGGGTCCATTGTCGCCGAACCAGACAGAGGAAAGAGGGAGACTCTTCCGCGGCGTCACCGCGCCGGACCGCCGCACGTGAGGAACCGGGCTGTCGCTGCATTTCCCATCGCCGAGGAGAGAGCCTAGAGGAGAGAGAGAGGTCGCGCGATGTTGAGGGTGGGAGATGCGGACCAGTGGCGCGTGCGGGACGCGACCCACTGCACGGAGCTATCGCCGCCCTTTCTGCCGCCGGCAAGCCTCGGTTAGCATCGTCGGAGCTTTCGCCCGTTTCTGTCACTGGGGAACCTTGCTGCCGTCGTCGAAAAACCCCGCTGCCGTTGTCGGAAAACTCTGCCGGTAAGGTCTTGTTAATGGATCCTGTTTCTTTTGAATTTTGAGAATACCATAGTCACGGCTTGTTGCTGCAGCGGTCATCTGAGTCGCGTGGAGGGAGAAAGAGCCACTGGGTGTCGCCGCACCTGGCCTCCGCTGCCTCTGTCGCCGGAAACAGCCACCGATTTCTCTGTTTTGGTAAGAATTTCTGAGTCGAAAGGCCTTCAGTCGCTGCTCTGTAAACTTATGCTGAGGCATTGCGGTGTTGTCCATCATAGGGTTGTGGATTCGTGCTTGCATTCCGTGCTCGGAGTTGTAGCTGCCTCGTTTTGTCATCCCAGTAGGTATTTATGTTTCGAAAAGCCTCGCGTTAGTATTTGGTTGTTTGATTAATGAATATGAGTCTTGGTAATGTGGGATCGAGTCCTGATTATTATATGTTGTGATTAGTGTTGCTATGGCTATTGCGAAGGTGGCTTGGAGCTGAGGTTTTTGTTGCCGTCAGTTCGGGTTGAGGCGGAAAGGACTCTGTGAGGCGTTTAGGTTATGGAATTGCGTTTTGAGGTAGGGGCGCTTTCCGAAAATTACAGTTTATTATTGGAATTATTACATATGGATACTGATGTGAGATATGGTGTAATTAGTGATTGTATCTGCCTTATGTATTATTTGATTGACTCGAATGATTATGGATGTTGGCTTGGCTGAATTGTTGTGTGGCTTGTGAAATGTAATGTTTGAAGTTGATTCTTTAAATATTTGAAATGAGTTTAATCCGTTGAGGATTGTCAAAAGGAATCTTTAACTTTCCATGGTTTTGGAAGTTTTGGAAAGGGGAAGCCGAGAGTGGCTTATTTCAAAAAGGGAATTTTCCTTGAGTAAAATTGGCTTATGAGCCTGAGATAATTTGAGAAATGAGATCTTTAAGCCAAGGCTGAAAAGAGTTGAAGCTTGATTTCAAAGTGAAATGAATTGAGAAAATGATTTATGGCTTAAATGCCGATTTCATGAATTTGATGATTTTGAATGTGGAAGTGTTGTTTTATTATGAGCCGGAATGGCTATGTATGATTATGAATATTGACTTGTTCTGGATTGAACAGTGAGCCAGAATGGCTGTGTGTGATTATGAATATTGGCTGGTTCTAGACTGAACCGTAAGCCGGATGGCTGAGATGGATGTTGATCCATGGATGAGAATGAATGCATGTATATGCTGAATTATTGATAATTGTGATTTTTGCACTTCCACTATTGGAGATGAGGGTTTCCCTGGGTAGTAGCAATGGCTAGCCACCATGTGCTCCAGGTTGAGACTCGAAGCTCTGTTAATCGTGGTTGGAAAGAGATGAACTGACGGTTGATTTCGGTTTTGTGTTTCTGGTTTGGAATAAAATTATGAAAGGCTATTTTGGTTCCGCATAGACAAACTGTTTTGAAAGGCTTTTGAGTTTTGAGAATTGAACGGTTCTTCTTTCTGAAAAGATTTCCGACTTTACTTTCATTGTAAACCGTTGTTTTTGAAAAGAGGCATAAGACGGTTATGAATCACTGGTGCGGTTATCTTCATGTATCCTATTACAGTAATTCCCAAAAACCCTCTACTGAGAACCCTTTCGAGGATGATGTTCTCACCCCCTACATTTTTTCCCCTTTCAGGATATGGGCGCAGAAGTTACAAAGAGTTTATTTAGTTGTTGTTGAGATGCTCTGTATTGTTTTAGTTATGATTTATTGTACCCTCGCCTTTATCTTGATATATTCTGTAAGAGGGATAGGAATTGTATTGATTAATGTTTGTAATAATATTTATATATATGTATGTATATATATATGGATGTACTCTTTATGAGTTTCTGTAAGTTGTATGGATGTACGTTGTATATCAAAAGTATTTTTGGGAGCGGTACTGCGGTTTAAAGTTTCAAACAGGCTCATATTTTAGTATTAAATATTATAAGTGTCGTCGTAATGTCCGAGCTATCAGAGTCACGCAGCCGGAAGTGTGAGCTTTGATAGTTAGGATGTTACATTATGGTATCAGAGCCAGAACCCGGATCGATGTGCCAGCGAGGGCGCTGGACTCCCTTAGGGGGGTGGATTGTAAGGCCCACATCGGTTGGAGAGGGGAACGAAGCATGCCTTATAAGGGTGTGGATACCTCTCCCTAACATGACGCGTTTTGACGAGTGAGTGTGGGGGGCTTAGACTATCATCCCTATCGTCAAAGGGAAAACCGTGAGGCCTTGTGTGCCAAAGCGGACAATATCGTGCTAGCGGGTGGTCTGGGCTGTTACATAGACAACGGAGGTGTGGACAACACTGAACAACAAATCTATTAGGGTCCATCCCAAGACCACTAAAAATGAAAAAAAAAAAACATCCCAACTAAACTTTCACTTTTCACCTTCTCCTTTACCCTCTTTTCACTTTTACCATTCACCAACCCTTAACCCTATTTTCATCGTATCCATCTTGCTCCACCCATTGCTGTCACGTCGTCGCCATCACCAGCAAGGAGGAGTCTTAGCGCCGCTGCATTCACCCAGGTCGTCTCTGCTTCTGTGCCATCCTACCTCGCTCCACCCTGGAACCCTAAAAGTCGCGCCGCGACGTCCATCAGCAGCATCGTCATTGCCGCCCAGTCGCACAGTGGAATCCACCGTTTGCGCGACTCCTAGCCACTGAAGAACCTCACTCGAACGTAGTTGCTATCTCACCAAACTAGGGTGGTCGTGAGTTCTTTGTTGTTTCAGAACACTTTGTACGCGCTGTCTCTACCTTTCCAAACCGGATTCGCCACGCCTCTGCTGCGCCGTGCCTCCCGAATACTTCCGCCGTTGCTGTCCGTCATCGTATCACCGTTCCAAAAGCTGGTAAGTGTAACTGTTCCAGAAGCTATTATTTGTTACATTTAATTGATGGATGTTTACTCGAAGCCATAGATTATGTTTGAACGTAGAATCCACCCTAAAATAGTTGGTTTTTTTGTTGCTGCAAAATACAATGCATCATTTTTTTTATCTTAGATGGTTCTTTACTGATTTGATGGACGAAATAGTTAGATTTTTTTTGTCATTGTGAGATGTATCTTTTTAGGTAAATTAGATGTTACTTTATTTTTAGATAGATGTTTCTTTGATTTTAGGTGGATGTTTCTTTTTTTTTAAATAGATGTTTCTTTGATTAGATGCAAAATGTTTCTTTTTTTAGATAGATGTTTCTTTGAGGAGGATGGGCGCCCGGTGCAGTGGAGGACGACAATACGTGGGAGGAAAAGGCAATGCCGACACTGAGGAGGGAAGAAGAAGAAGATTAGGGTGGAGGCACAATAAATGGCAGCACCGAGAGAGATCAGGGTTTGTGGGGCGAGTAGGAGTGAAAATATAATTAGGTTAAGTTTTGATTATAATTAGTAAAAATCTGATTTTTTAAATTAATTTAACGTTCTTTTTTTAACCTGTTGTTTACGTTATTTAGTATAAGCGTTATCCTCGTATACTTTCTCATATTTTAACATGTATTTTATTTTAATGACTGATTTTAATATACATTTAATAACATAGTTAAAATTAAAAATATTAAAAGTTATTTTATTTTTCTTTTTCTTCATTAATTAATGATTGTTTGTAATATTAATATCTTTTGACTACTCTATCTTAATATTTAAGCATTAATGAGAGAAAATAATAGAATAGATATATATTATTTAATTTATTTTTAATATATATTTTAATATTTTAACATATATTTTATATAAATGATTGATTTAATAACTAATTTTTGTGTACATCAATATTTAAATCCAATTAAACAAGTGAAAATAGCATATGCATTTGAAGTTCAGTATTTCTAACCTTGATTTGAGTTTGAGCAAAGAAAATGTCGCAGGTCAAAAGAATTCAGTTTGCTTTGTACATAAGTTGAACATTAGTGTCAATATTGCTCATAATTTTTTTTTCCATTACTTGTTCTGTTTGAAGCTGGGTTAACTTCATCATTTCTACTCTATTCTTCTCTACCTCCACTAAAAATCCAAATTTAAATTAATAATGCCAAAGAAAAGCAAATGGAATAGATAAATAGAATTGTGGATATACAAATTAATGGAGCCTGATAAATAGTATATTTTTTTAAAGAACTCTTTTTAAAAGGATAATCCATGAGCCAAATGTTATTATATAATTTGTAATTGTTTTTTATATAATCCATTTATTTCAAATATTAGTCTCTTATTCAACTAATAAATTAGGTTCTTATTTAACTAAAAAATAAAAAATCTAAAATCATTACATTCTTGTAGTGTATTTCCCCTTCACTAATAGCTATTTGTAGTTTTAATTTATTCTACTCCGACAACAATAAAGGGTGTTCATCTCTGAAGGCATAATTTTTTTTAACAAGATTAACTATTTCATCCTGCATATCAAAATTTCAAAATCCAAAATTGTCATAAAACAGGGAAAATGCACATCAAAATCACTTTTATTTAAGAGAAAAATACTGTTTAAAAAACAGAACAAAAATTACTTATAAGTTATAACAGTTTGTTAAAAAAATTTACCAAAAGAATATATATGTATATATACATATATTAACAACAATAATAACTTCCGTTTTATATCTAAAGCTTTTAGTTTTTCTTCCAAAATTACCACATAGAGTTCTTTCTTGATTTTGGAGTCATGTGCTAAAACTCGATATGAGATCGATCTACACATAGTAGAAAATAAAAAAAAATATTCAGCAAAAAATAAAAGAATCTAATTTTTTACGCATGTTTGGCTTGATATTTTTTTGGAAATCTTAGGGTTGTTTTTTTTTGTTTTTATTTTTGAAGGATTTTGTGAGAAAATAGTAAAAATATTGAAGAATTAAATTGTTTTTTAATTATCAAATTAAAAAAAATCAAAATAATAATATTAATAAAACTTTATTTTATTTTTAAAATTATTTTAAAAAATTTAAATTATAAATTAATCTAAAAGGTACACACACAAAAATATAAATAACTATATATTTGCAATTAGCATATACTTTTTGAAACTCTCAGAAGTATTTTCTTCTTGTTGAACAACAATAATTTAATTCACACCAACATCACTTGTGTTGTGAGTTGAATTCACAACATCTTCAGAATTGGAAAGCTAGAGCACATTTGTCAGAATCGAACTGGTCAGGTTATAAATTTATTGGTTCATTAGTTCAACCGATGAATTATTAGTTAAACCGGCAGAATCGATCCTATATAAAAAAATATAAAACAGTCAAAAACCTAAAATTAAAATTTAAAATACATATATCTTCACTAGTATTTTAAAAATAATCAAACTTCAACAAATTATAATCAACAAGTTATAATCCAGTTAATATTAAATAAGTATATAAAATTCTAGTATTTTTCATAATAAAATTTTTTATTTTTTTTTATATTAAAGTATTTTTATATTTATTATATTATTGCAGTAACAAGGAGGACCTAGGTTGAAACCACATCTTTATTAATTTTAGAATTTTCTCTCAAGCAGTTTGGTTGGACTGGTTTTAGTTGAAATTTTCACCGACTTTGACTGGTTTATACTGGTTCTTGTCCTTATACGATTCTAAGATTAGACCAGACCGACTGGGGATTCGGTTCATCAGTTTTCTAGTCAAATCGATCAGTCCAGTCTAATTTTTACAACTATGAATTAGAGACCATAGTTGTGGAAATGACTCAACTATCCTTGGTCTCATAAGCTTTGATGATGGATTTTTACTTTTTCAAGCGGCATGCATACGTAATCAATCTTTTTCTTAAAGGACTTTTCCATTTTAACCTAAAAAAATAAAATAAAAGAGGATTTTATTATTTTATAGCTTAAATTTATAGAAGTAACACAAAATTCTATAAGAAAAAAAGAAATGAAAACTAACTATCTAGTGAGGTATTATACGTACTACTAATTGACAATGCTATCATTATTGTCTATGCAACTATATATATATATAGCAGCAACAAACGCGCTCAATAGGAGTAATAGTATTAAATTTATGAGTAACACAAAATTCTATAAGAGAAAAGAAATGGAAGCTAACCATCTATTGAAGGATTTTGCATACTACTAATAATTGACAATGCTATTACTGTCTATACAACTATATATATAGCAGCGACAAATGCACTTTATAGAATAATAATATTAAATTTATATAAGTAACACAAAAATTTATATATAAAAGAAAGGAAATTAAAGCTAACCATCTATTGAAGTATTATGCGTACTACTTATTGACAATGTTATCACTGTCTATGCAATTATATATATAGCATCGATAAACGCGCTTTATAGAAATATTAGTATTAATTAGACATGGGAAATTGAGTATAACGCTCCGTAAGAATAAATTTTTTTAATTTAGTGTAACATTGTCATTGTCATTACGTAGTAAATATAGTGAATATATTATTTTAAATTTATTAAATGTAAATTGTAAATTCAATGCACTATTAATTTGCAATAATGATATCGGTGTGTGATATATTCAGGGGTGATGTTTGTTTGTCTCTTCATAATTATAAGGATGACAAAAAAATCCGCACTTATGGATACCTGCGAAGATTATCTGTGACAGAATAACAAATAGGGACCTGCAAAATTCTACGGAGACGGAAACTCGTCCCATGTATAAATGGAGATAAAATTGAAATATCTGTCACACTGGGAGCCACAAAATTTTTGCGAGAGAGAATTTTTCTAAATGCCTATATGTGTCCTAATTTATCCCTAATATTTGTTAAAAACTTTTTATTTTCATTTTATTTTAATTTGTGTGTTAAAAGTTTTATATATATGTTAATTATGTTAAATTTGTATTTGAAATATATTTTAATTAGATACATTTGATTTGATTTAATTGTATTAGATTTTGTTAAGATTGTGTTAAATTTTAAAAAAATAAAGCTTAATATCCATACATACCTTATGGTGGTATCCGCGCGCCTCCTTCATACCTCAATAAAGAGTAATAATTAATAAATGAAAATTTGTGATAGAGAGAGGACGAAAACGAGAAGCATTTTATTAGACGAGGATAAGATGATGAAAAAATTCCTATTTTATAGAGATTTATTATCATCCCTCTTTATAATGAAAATATCTTTAATAATAAACTCACTTTTTAGCAAAAATATTGATACATTTTTAATAATTGTGATTTAATTCGTATTTGCAATTATATTGCAGTTATGGTGATTTAGGAAAGAAAAATCTTCCATGACCTAGTTTCAAATACTAATAACGAGCTACTAATATAGGTAACTTAGGAAAAGTTTAGGAGGTCAGCAATTTTGTTAAATTCTGACCAGCATATAACCAGCAAAAAAAAGTGAGCCATTTGATGAAATCTCACATCAATTTCACATCATTAAAACTATCATTAATGGCTATTTGATAGCTATAAAACACAAATTACTGGCCCCTAACATTCCTCAGTAACTTATTTTGTATTTTTTGCACTGCATTAGAAAAATTTAAGGTATTTTATTGTTGAAAAATTTGTTAAAAATTAATATTATTCAATATGCTCTGAAGTAATTGCACAAATAGTATTGTGGTTGTAATTGCAATTAAATTTATGGCACATTAGTAACACGGATGTTTAAATTTAGGATTTTATATACATTAATCAAGTCTCTTGTTATATTAAACCATTCTTAATGGCTATGTTATACTGACAATATAAAAATATTTTATATTTAGGATTTTATATACATTAATCAAGTCTCTTGTTATATTAAACCATTCTTAATGGCTATGTTATACTGACAATATAAAAATATTTTACATAATTATTTAGTTATATATTTTTATATCAATAAAAATATTTTATATAGAATATTTAAAATATTATCTAAATATATAAATTTAATTGAATGATTATATAAAATTTTTTAATATATCAAAATTAAATAATATCAATAAAATTTAAA
>NC_029785.2:4128006-4132116 GCF_000816755.2 Arachis ipaensis
TCATTAATATCTCTAGTAGATTTTTGTTTTTCTCTTTTTTTGAATAAAGATTATTAAGCATATCAATTACATATTACAAATGTTCTAAAATTTAATTCCAATTGAAACTTTATCTTTAGTGGAGATTCACTATAATTTTTTTATATAAATTTAATAATTAAAAACCGTTAAATAATTCGACTTAGTTAATTAAATTATCATCTAATAAATAATGTACAAAATGAATTGTAATCTTTTAGTTAAGTTCTCTAGTCGCAGTGGCACGTTAAGAGGAAAGAGGCAATAGTCCTCCAAAATTAATAATTTATATGTATAAGTCTCTAATTTTTTAGTTTAATTCCTTTTAATTTTTAATTTTTTTTTAACTTATATTTTTCATGTTAACTCCTTCCAAAAAAATTTCTAATTTCGCCCTTGTCTAATCGGTCCTCATTTAATTTGATCTTGGTGGATAGCTCCTAGTGATGTAAGCCGGTCTATCATTCCATTCATTTTACTGGAAAAAACAGTAATGGCCATCAATTTGACTTGGCTTTTTGTGAACATTCTCGGGTCCAATGAGATATAGTTTTCATTATCTCCATATAAAAATAAATACATGTGAATTTCTACCTTTATTATTTTACAGACAGTATATTTTGTTCACTATAATATGTAAATTTTAAGGTATATTTGGTTTAGAAGAAAAACATAAATAAATTTTAGAGTATTTACTTAAATTGATCTCTAAGAAATTTTAAAATAGACGTTTTAGTCCTCCAACTAAAATTAATTATTCCGCTAGTCTTCAATATTTTTTAGTATTAAACAAATTGATCATTTCGTTAAATTGGTCTATTAAAGCCTAACGGCGAAGTCCAACGTATCACGTTGAGTTGATGACACAGATGGTAAATGACACATAGGAAAGCAGACAAAGTGGTTCCTAGGTTGAATTGTACAAAAACGACAATGAAAAACTACAGATAGCTATGAAACGACATGTAAAATCAAATTCTTCTTCTTCCTCTTGTCAAAACCCTAAATTATCGAAGGCTATAGTGGTGACGGTAGTGTTAGCAGTGGTTCTGCCCGCGGCGGTAGGTTCAGAGTCGCCAGAGGGAAAACTCCAAGATGCCATTGTGGAGCCTATGCCATAGTTGTAGAGTCTGAAACAGAGAAAAATCTGAAAAGACCTTTCTTTGGCTGTCCTTTTTACAGGGTAATGTATCGATGATTTTAAACTTTTTTGGTATGCAAAACATGATTTCTAATAATGTTGTACCCTAAACCCTTCTATTTGTATGGGCAGAAAAAAACTCCCCACTACGATTTCTTTGTGTGGTTTGAGGGTATTTCAATGTGATGGTCATGGTGGAGAGGATGATGATGCTCTGGCGGAGAAGGTGAAGAAGCTGAAAGAATTGCTTGATGCATTTGAGAAGAAGAACAAGAATGCTGTTGAGAATAGACGATGGTTCGGATGCTGCAGTCCTGTGTTCTTTTTCATTCTAGGATTTGTGATTTGTCTTCTTGTAGGTAGGATTTAGGTAGATTGAGGAAGATTTTATTTTATGTTATGTAGTTTAACAAGTAATTACAGTGTTAGCTTTTGGTTTATGCAACACTAATCTGTAAGTGTTAGGACAAGCAATGAACGATGAGTAGGTGAATGATGAGTATTTACTGGATAGAGAAAAGTTGTATTAGAAATGAAATAAAATCAAACGTACTTAAATACAAGTACCATACTTTCATTTCACATAACCAAAGTTTTAAACAAAAAAGTAGCTAGTCTTTAAATTTTTGCTAGGACTAATAAGATCTTCCACAAAAAAGATGCAGTGACATGCACTATCAACATAATAACCAAACATAAACAGACCATATTGTCTCAATAAGATGCACTAACAACATAACAAAATATGACAAAATTGTATTAAACTCATAAAACTACGTTGACATAGTATGATTAAATCTATTTTAGAAGCCTTAGTCCAGGTGTTGGCATGAACTTGAAGATTCTTGAAGCTGTGCTAGGACTTGTAGCAGCAAACGCTTCAGGTGATGCTGACTGGTAGGCCTCTGTGGTGCTGCGGAGATAATTGGACCTAGAGAGGATGCTGGAGCAGATGGTGGGGTATGTGCTGGAGTAGGAGGTGGCCTCCTAATTGGTTGTTTAGGTCTTGGAGGCCTGAATGTTGATGGAGGTGCAACACGGCTTGACATGTTAGTTGTCTGCTCCTAATGCAACACAAAATAACCAAATCATTAGACACATTGATCCCCAACTAAATATTTTATCTGACACATAGATCTCTGAATAAAAAATATATTAGGCAAATGGGTCCTTAAGGATTAAGCCAATCAGTCACTATCACATTGAAGATCACATAAATGCAGGTAGCATGACAACAATATGATCACAACAACAAATTCAACTGATATTTTATCTGTGGAAGTGGTTGAGATGCTGTTTAGGAGACTTGGACTTCATCTTGTGATGGTGGAGCAGATGAAGTATTTTTCTTAGTTGTTGGCTGTCTATTTCCCTTAACCTTTGGGGGTGGTTTAGGCCTTGGTGGTCCCTTGCATGTCTTTGCATTGTGACCACTCTTACCACATTTTTGGCAAGTGACCATGAATGTCCTTTTTTCCTTTGTCACATCCGGTGACTCCTCGACATGATTAGGTTTTCTCTTTCTCTTGGTTGGGCGCTCAGGTGGTCTCTTAATGGTGGGTGGCTCTTGAGCTCAAAGACCAGTCTTTTTTCAATACTCCTATGGGTTGACTGGTCTGATTACATGTTCATACGTGGCTCTAAATGCATCAATTTTGAGCCAAGGGTGCACATAAGGTTCTGAGCTATCACACCTCTTCTGTATAGCTGTCAACGCATGAACACATAAAATTCTTGCTCAAGATTATTAGGCAGTAACATAAGATCAGTAAGTACATGTTGAACAACAAAACAAATTATTACATGTTAAAATCATAACTCACAAAAAAAAATAATACATCAAATTATTACTTGTTAGTCGCCACAAGTTGCAACTACAAATGTGCCTTCCAAGATGCACACCAACTTTCTTTGAGTGTCTATGGACTTCGAAGACATTATGATCGTTGTCACTAGTTCATTGAGCTGTCCAGAACTTAGTATCCTTCATAATATCTTCCATTTTCCTCTGCTGAACTCGTGTCAATACTCCAGCGTAGGTGTTTAGAACTTTTTTGTGCTCGGTTATTCTCCTCATCAAGTAGCAATGGATCTCTTCCAACATGGTAAGAATGGGCTTTCTCCTGTAGTGGTTTATTTTGGCATTCCAGACTTCAGTCATGTTGTTTGTCACGTTGTCAAGCTTGGGCTAATGGCTGAAATGGGCTTTGGTCCAGCAAGATAGTTAGAATTTTGCAAGATAGATCCATGCACCCTCATTCATTTTCTTCAGCCGCTGTATGTGATGCTGGAATTCAGCATCTGTGCTACTCTTTGCACATGCCCAAACTATATTTTTCAACTATTTATCCTTAAGCCTTTCTATAAAGTTCTTTCAAATGTATCTAACATAATTTCTGTGATGTATATTTGGCATCATCTCCTGCAAAGCAGATAGCGAATCCTATAGGATAAGTGCACATAGTGTATGAAAGACATACAAGATTTAATTCCTTAAATAAGCTTTATCTTTTTTTTTTCAAACAATGTATTTCATGCACTATTATATTTAGCTCTTTAGATGTGTTTGGTTTAGCAATAAAAGGAAAGATAAATTTTACCTCAATGAGTTTTTCTTTTTTTTTTTTTTATAAAATGAAATTTATCCCACAACCAAACAAACCTTAGAGGTACTAATATACATGTTTAAGAACATTGTCTACAAATAAATCTCCTATGAAAATGCTTAGTACATTGATTTTGATACGTCATTAACATACACTTTGCAACATACACTTGCATTGACAATTGATATGTATGGTAAAGACATGAAAATATTTAATTTTTAATGAGAATTTCTTTGGTAAATAATAAATTTAGATGAAAAAAATATTTTAATTAAATTTGTTTAGAGAAGCTAATAGGAAAAATATTATATTTATTTATTTATTTATATATTGCATGTTACGTGT
>NC_029785.2:4132956-4174944 GCF_000816755.2 Arachis ipaensis
GTGCATTTTACATTATATATTTATTTATTTATTTATATTATAAAAAGGATAATCATTACTCTTAGGTTCATTCAAAAACACTTCTTCACCATTAAACAAATAGTGATTTTTATCTCCACATTAACCGATTATAACAAAATACCACAAAATAATTGAAGAAAAGTGAGAACATATAATGAAAAAAGATGAATGAAAATTTTAATTAAATTAAATGTAGAATAAAGATTTTGTACTCCATAAAGCCATGTAGCATGAGGTGAGTCTTCTTTTTATTTTTATTTTTTTTTGAAAAAAGTAGTGATTTCATGAGTTAAGATTTGTATATATATAATTGGAAAAAAAATTGAAAACAGATTTTAGCCTATCGAAAGCTGCTTTATTTAATATTTTTAAAATAACTAAAACTATTTTTTTAAAAAAGAATATTGACTATTTTATAAAATTTCTACAAATTTGTGAAAAGTCATATTTCCAATAAAAAAAATTTTTATTTTATTGTTAAAAAAATTAAAACAAGTCAAATACTTTCATAATGCCTTGACCTATTTGAGATTATGAAGTGCACTGCAAAATGAAATTTATAACTAAGCAATGTTGGGATTTTAGAGTGTATATATTGTTTTAGGGACCTGAACCTCATTACCAATGGTGTACCAAGAAAGATATGTTTAAATAATCTAAATTTTAATACCACGGAATGCAAATAGTCTATTTTACTAAAATAAAACAGAGCTACTTATTCTTTGAAACCAAAAAAGTAAAAATAAAAAAACAAACAAGGTCATAATGCTTGAAATGTTTCCAAACTTTAAGGTGTTAGCAAACATTATAAAAATTTAAGTAAATTGCCAAACTCTTAGTACTAATTTGGTGGTGTATTTAATTTGCATTGCAGCTAAGCACATCTCCCAGATCTCATTGCCTTTGATTTTTATTTTGAGTAAACCCAATGATGATCAAAACTGCTGTTCAACATCAAAAACGAAAAGGAGAGGAAAAAATAAAACAATTAGAGATTAATTGAAAGTAATAAAAGTGTATTATAAACTAAATTAAATTAAATCTATGTACATAATATAATTCGTTTTGAGCTTTGATGAGATCCACGTGCTATGAGGTCTCTTGGGCATGGAACGCCAGATAGGGGGTCCTCTTTGGGCGTTTGTATATTGGTCTCTGCTCTTTGGGCGCTGGACGCTTGGAAGGGGGCAGGTGGCTGGCGTTGGACGCCAGTTTTAGGCCTTCTAATCCGAAGCAAAGTATGGATTATTATATATTGCTGGAAAGCTCTGGAAGTCAGCTTTCCATATTCGTTGAGATCCCTGCATTTGGACTTTTTTAGCTCCAGAAAAGCTCTTCCTAATGCAAGGAGGTTAGATCTGGACAGCATCTGCAGTACTTTCTCTGTCTCTGAATCAGACTTCTACTCCAACTCCTCAATTTTAGCCAGAAAATACCTGAAATTGTACAAAAACACAAAAACTCATAGTAGAATCTAAAAATGTGAGTTTAACACTAAAACCTATAAAAACTTAATAAAAACTAAATAAAAACTACTAAAAACTATATGAAAGTGATGCCAAAGAGCGTATAAAATATCAGCTCATCAGTTGTTTGTCTCTGCTAAACCACTGGTGATGGAGGAGCGGAGGAAAGGTGGAACGGGTTGGTGATAAGGTTAGGGTTAAGTAGATGAGTTTTGAATTCCGTAGGACACCTACCTTTTTATGGCTTCTGTGTAGGATCTAAGCTTCATAACTGAGTGTTGGCATTCTAGGATTGCCTCTGACATTTCCAAGACCATATATTTTATATGCGTGGTACCTTTATCATGCTGAGAACCTCTGGTTCTCACCCCATACTGTGTTGTTGTTTTCAGATGCAGGTCAAGAGGCTCTTCGCTAGGCGTCTGGATTCCTGAAGTGGAGTGGTCCCTGGGTTCTTTAATTATCAGTTTATGTACATATGTGCTTAGTTTTCTCTCCACGAAACTTGTTTATTTTGTCCCTCTTAGAGGTTGAAGGAGAGTTAAGACTTTGTTTTTGTATTTTGGATATTTTGGGATACTTGTATATGTATGTAAATATTCTCTAGCCAACATTGGCTTCGCAAGCGGAGTCAGGAGCTAGTTATGCTTTATTCTTGGCTATCTATCCACTCTTTCGCTTATTCATATCTATGATCTTTAGGTTTCTTAGCACGCAAGTAATTCTGTTTCTTGAGCGTTGCGCTTTTTATTTTGCGATTTTGCTTTACCCGTTTTTCAAGGCTCCTAGTATATTATATTTTTCCACTATTATACATATGTATTTTATGATTAGAGGTTCGTAACACCACACTACCTCTATTCTAGGACTTAAACGTAAAGCTCTGTGTAGTAGGGTATTACATTAATTTTATTTAATTTTGTCCCTAACGTTTTCGATTTATTCAATTTTGTCCTTAACGTTCTCGATTTATTTCAAAACTATCCCTAAACGTTTTCAATTTTGTCCCTACCATTTCAGATGAAATTAAGATCCAGGGATAATTTTGATACAAATCGAAAACGTTAGGGCAAAATTGAATACAATTAAACGTTAGAGGTATTTTTGAAAAAAATCACAAACGTTAGGGACAAAAAACATACTTTATCCCAACAATAATAACCTCACATTTTGCCTCTAAAGCTTTTAGTTTTCCTTCCAAAATTACTACAGAGTTCTTTCTTAATTCAGGATTTCTATTCTAAAACTCGATTTGAGATCGATCTACACATAGTAGAAAATGAAAAAAAAAAAGTTCAACAAGAAATAAAAGAATCTAGTTTTCTTTCACATGTATGGCATGATATTTTTCTTAGAAATCTTAAGGTTGTTTGCTTTTTGTTTTTATTTTTCACAAATATTTTATGTTTGAAGGATTTTTTGAGCAAATAGTGAAAATATTAAAGAATCAAATTGTTTTTTAATTTTCAAATTTTGCAAAGAAAACTCATAATAATAATAATAATGCTTTCTTTTATTTTTAAAATTATTTTAGAAAATTTAAATTATAAATTGATCTAAAAGGTACCTAAAAAATCTAAATAACTATATATTTGCAATTAGCATATACTTTTTGAGTCTCTCATCAGCATTTTCTTCTTGTTGAACAATAAGAATTGGATTCACACCAATATTCAGTTTCCATCCCCACAATGGATAACGGGAACCCCATATCTGCCGAGAGACCGAGGACTCCACGGATATCTGCGGATTTTTTAAAAATTAAAAAAAATTAGAAAAATTGAAAAAAAATGAAAAAAAAAAGGTATCAAACATCATGTTCCTTATCTCCAAAGACATTAACAACAACAAAGACATTAACAACATGTTCCTTGTCTCCAAAGATCATGTCTCCAAAGACATTAACAACAACAAACATTTAATATCAAACATATCCATAAAACAACCAAAGTACTATACATATCCAAAAACTACAAAGCATAATTCATCACATTGAGGAGCCTCTTGACTTGTTTGAACATTAGTGGCTATAGGTTGTTCCGATGGAGTACATTTCTCAAGAGTATTACTCAATGCATCCGAGGAAGACATTCTATAAAATTACAGAACAATAAAACTATAATCACATACACAAATATAAATCATGAAGATTGAATCAGAATTAAATTAACCCTAGACTGAATCACAAATATAAATTACAATTAAATTAAAAATTAGAATCAGAATCACATTAACTTAACTCCAAATTAACCCAAGATTGAATCAGAAATATATATCATGAATTAGAATCACATTAACCCTATATTGAATCACAAATATAAATGATAATTAAATTAGAAATCAGAATCAGAATCACATTAACCTAACTCCAAATTAACCCAAAATTGAATCAGAAATATAAATCAAGAATCAGAATCACATTAACCTAACTCCAAATTAACCCAAGCTTGAATCAGAAATATAAATCAAGAATCAAAATCACATTTCTTAACTCTAAATTGACCCAAGCTTGAATAAAAAATATAAATAATGAATCAGAATCACATTAACCGTAGATTGAATCACAAATATAAATTATAATTAAATTAGAAATCAGAATCAGATTAAGCCAAAATTGAATCAGAAATTTAAATCATGAATCAAAATCACAATAACCCTAGATTGAATCACAAATATAAATTATAATTTAGAAATCAGAATCAGAATTACATTAACCTAACTCCAGATATTATAAGAAATTAATCAAAGTTAATCATGAAAATATGTGAGTTCACATGACCTACCAGACAGAGAAGAGGAGAAGACGAAGGACGACAATGCGACGACCGGCGACGAGGAGAAGAAGACGAGGTGAGCGTGATGCGAGAGGTGCGGTGAGCGATTTCCGATTGAGCCACTAAGGGGGTGGGAGGTGGCGCTGAGGGACCCAGGGGTGGGAGGTGGCGGTCAGTGGTCGGCAGTGTTCGGGAGAGGAGAGGCTGAGGACCATTTGAGGAGAGGAGAGGGCGAGAGGCTCTGAAGTAGTGAAACACTGAAGCTTTTGAATTTTTGATGGCTAGGATTTTATTCTAGGTCTCATATCTGTTATATATATATCTATATTGGGGGTATTATAGTCTTTTTATATAAACGGGGGCTAAACGGGTCTCCACGGGACAGGGACCTCTATTGTAACACCCTACCACACAGAGCTTTACGCTTAAGTCATAAAACAGAGGTGGTGTGGTATTACGACCTCTAAAATAAAATATATATATACGTGTAATTACTGAAAGAATATAATATATGAGGAGCCTTGAAGGATAGGTAAAACAAAAATGCAAACTTTAAAAGCGCAATACGCAAGAATAAGAATTACTTGCATACGAAGAAAGCTAAGACTTGTTTTATTTTGTAACTCTTAGAGGAGTATGGAGAACTAGTGAATCTTTTGTATATGTTGAGTTATATATATATATATATATTCTCTGGCCAGCCTTAGCTTCGCAGGCTGAGTTAGGAGCTTGTTATTTTGTACTCTTAGCCCTCTACTCTTGCTTTTATATACATATATTTATGAACCTTAGTTTTCTTTGTTTGAAAGTAACCTTACATCCCGAGCGTTGCGTTTTTAATTTTGCGATTTTGTTTTACCTATTATTCAAGGCTCCTAGTATACTACATTCTTTCGACTATTATACGTATTTATATTTTATTTTTAGAGGTCGTAGCGCCTCGCCACCTTTGTTTTACATCCTAGGTGCAAAACTTTGTGTTGTAGGGTGTTACAGATATCATTTTTCCGATGAAACTACCATCATTTCTTTCACAAAGTTCCTCTCTCTCTCTGCAGTCGCTGCAGCAGACCAAACATAAACACTAACCGTCAACACTCTCCTTCTTCACTCATCTTTATTGCGAAGCTAAGGCTGGCCAGAGAATATATATATATATATATAACTCAACATATACAAAAGATTCACTAGTTCTCCATACTCCTCTAAGAGTTACAAAATAAAACAAGTCATTAGGAGAGTTCTGTACATATGATCACATATAGACTATACACCAAAATAAAACCCCAAAAGATCCACTTCGATGCAGAGCTCCAGAAGCCTAGCGAGGTGCCTCTCGACCTACATTTGAAAACACAGAATACCCGTATGGAATGAGAATCGAGGGTTCTTAGCATGGTAAAGGTGCCACGTACATAAGATATAAGGTCTTAGGAAAGACAAAAGCAATCCTAGAACGCTGACACTCAGATTATAATACTTAAAAAACTAAAACAGAAACCATAAATGGGTGGTTCTCTAAGGATTCCTAAACTTAACCAAAACTTAACTAGAACCCTCAATCTCTCCGCCTTTCCTCCGATCCTCCAACTCCGGTGAAATCACACAGACAGATGATGAGCGGATAATTTATACGCTTTTTGACATTGTTTTTAGTATGTTTTTAGTAGGATCTAGTTACTTTTAGGGATGTTTTCATTAGTTTTTATGTTAAATTCACATTTCTGGACTTTACTATGAGTTTGTGTGTTTTTCTGTGATTTCAGGTATTTTCTGGCTGAAATTGAGGGATTTGAGCAGAAATCAGATTCAGAGGTTGAAGAAGGACTACTGATGCTGTTGGATTCTGACCTCCCTGCACTCAAAATGAATTTTCTGGAGCTACAAAACTCGAAATGGCGCGCTTCCAATTGCGTTGGAAAGTAGACATCCAGGGCTTTCCAGCAATATATAATAGTCCATACTTTGGCCAAGAATAGACGACGTAAACTGGCGTTCAACGCCAGCTTTCTACCTAAATCTGGCGTCCAGCGCCAGAAAAGGAGCCAAAACCAGAGTTGAACGCCCAAACTGGCACAAAAGCTGGCGTTCAACTCCAAGAAGGACCTCTACATGTGCTACATTCAAGCTCAAGCCCAAACACACACCAAGTGGGCCCAGGAAGTGGATTTATGCATCAATTACTTACTCATGTAAACCCTAGTAGCTAGTTTATTATAAATAGGACCTTTTACTAGTCTTTTTAACCATCTTTGGTCTCAGTTTTAATCCATTGTTCATCTTAGGAGACTATTGATCACGTTTTAGGGGGCTGGCCATCTCGGCCATGCCTGGACCTTTCACTTATGTATTTTCAACGGTAGGGTTTCTACACTCCATAGATTAAGGTGTGGAGCTCTGCTGTTCCTCAAAGATTAATGCAAAGTACTACTGTTTTCTATTCAATTCATCTTATTTCGCTTCTAAGATATCCATTCGCACCCAAGAACGTGACGAAGGTGATGATTATGTGTGACGCTCATCATCCTTCTCCCTTATGAACGCGTGCCTGACAAACACTTCCGTTCTACATGAAATAAGCTAGAATGAATATCTCTTAGATCTCCCAACCAAAATCTTCGTGGCGTAAGCTAGAATGATGGCGGCATTCAAGAGAATCCGGAAAGTCTAAACCTTGTCTGTGGTATTCCGAGTAGGATTCAATGACGACCCTTACTCATGTAAGGTATTACTTGGACGACCCAGTGCACTTGCTGGTTAGTTGTATCGAAGTTGTGAACCATGGTATTGGCACTGTGTTCTTGGCGCCATTACCAGGGAAAGAAAGAGCCATGAATTTTACATAATTAAAGTGTAATCACGATTACGCGTACCAAGTTGCTCACGTTGCCAGGGATTGTTTGAGCCTGGACATCACAATTTCGTGCACCAACAGACAAGCAGACAATGGCAAACACAGGTAGAATACAAGTAATATAGATAGCAAGAATGTAACACCCTCACTACCAGAATGTCACGCTTCCAGCTGCGCCACTCGGATAGCAAGACGTATTACGACTACTTTATATACTAAATATTAAAATAGGAGCCTGTGACTCGATACTGTATCGCTGATTTCTTTGAAAAATGGAAATAAATACTTTATCTTAAAAAAACTACAAGCAGGCATAGATTCATATACAATACTCCTTACATAATATCTCATAATATAATATACATATAAAACATACAACTCCTATCCCTCTTACAAACTTGTAATAACAAAGATGAGGGAAGAAAATAATCTAATTAATACAACAACATATAAACCAAACGCAGTATAACTCTTCATAATGCTTCATCCGGTTCCTGAAAAGGTAAAGCTGTAGGGGTGAAAACCTAACCACATGGTCTCACCACGGAGTTTCAAAGTTGTAAGAAGATATTTAATAAGAAAACTGTTTTCAGGCTCAGTGCTTATCATTGCCTTATGAATCTTTTAAGAACCAATAGGTAATCGTTCAAAACCTTTCCAAAGAAACAATGTTTAATCTTTCAGAAATCCAAAACCTTTCCTTTCTTATAGGAAAAATCTCAATCAGAAGCCAACCACGCAATCAAACAACACAATCATTAATCTAGCACCAAAGTTCATTCTCAAATGTAGCACGCCAGGACAAACACAAGCAAGACAAACAAGGAAAGCACATGTTTAGGTAGCAGTTACAACAAATAGTTCAAGTAGCAGTTAAGAACAGTTTAGCAATTAGGCAAACCAAAACAAGTTCAAACCCAAACAAAGCATACAAATGTATATGATGCATGCCTGTCCTATGGATGAAGAGGCTCATCTGTCGGCTATCCAGTCAACCCGTCAAGTTTGAATTGAACTTAGACTGTCCCCCGACGTGCATCCCCAAGAGTCTATGCATAGCTTTTTCTCAAATAATCAATACTGCTCAATGGGGGTAACATTCCCGGGAATTTATATAGTATCCGGTCACACTTACGTCGTAGGGTCAACAGAGTATCGAGTTTTCAACCTAGTACACATGGTGGCAAGCCATGGTACTTTATCCAGGGAACCTCGTATCTCAGATAATTCAAATTCATAAGCCATATGAATAATTCAAAGATCATATCTCATCATTCTAAATTAATATCTCAACATTCTCAACCTTTCGAATATCATAATCATTCATCAATCCAAATCTCATTTCCAAATTCATTCAAAAATCATATTTCAAAGAGAATCCTCTTCATCCTTCTTTCCATTTTGTCCATTAACAATCCCAATTCAGAACATAATTCTTTCTTTGATAAATAAATCAATCTTAAAACATATAATGTTTAAAAACTAATCTTTTTAATTAATTACTTCAGATAAAACTTCCAATTTTATAAAGTTTCGGCAGCATCTCCTCTAAAACCGGACACTGCCACCCTTTTCGGGTCCCATCCAAACATTTCTCAAATGTTTTCTCAACCATTTCCAAATCTCAAACATTTCCCAGAGTTGAACCAGTTCTAATATCAAATTATTTTCAAATCAAACTAATTCCAACAATGAAACTCTTTTTAAAATCAAATTAGCTCAAATATTAAATCATTTATAAAATTAGAACAACTCAAAATCAAACCGCTCCCAGAATCAATTTATTTTCATATCTCAAATTATTTCCAAAATCAATTCATTTATATTACCAAGTAAACTCCAAAACCAAGAAAATCCACCTTTCATAATAATAAAGTAAGTAACATTTCAAACCGGTTTTTATCAACAACCATACACCACTCACGCAATCAAGCACCCAATAATCCAGTCCAACAAACCATCACATCCACAAGACAAATATAATCGTAGAAGTATATCTTTTTGTATCAATATCTATTTATCACAACTCTGTAATATAAAATAGATTTTAAGAAAAACCCCTACCTCAAAGAATCAAACCCGCAGTGATTTTAACGCGATAAACCCTCTTTTCACCTTATTCTACATCAGCTACATCATGATTTGTTTTCTAAGCACCCTTTGCTAGCGGAGAAGAATGGCAAGCAAAAGTAATAACCGCAAACACAGCAGCTCTAGGTAACAGACAGAATAAATACAACCAAGCAAGGCAAAGAGGAATAAGGGAGAAACAAGAGAATGGGGAACGGAGAAACTATAGCTTCGACAACATTTCCTTTCAACAATCAGAACGGCGAATAAGGGCACAGCCGAGCAGAATTGGCAAGCCAGTGGCGGCGGTAGCATTAATCTGAGTGATTAAGGCAGTAGAGACACCAACAATAACCAAAATAGTGGAACAGAATAAAAGCAGAACATATTTTAAGTAAGGAAGAAGCAGAGTTACCGGTGGATGTTCCGATTTCGACGGCGACGGAGCACAGTGGTGGCGGGACGTTCCTCCCGTGACGGCGGTTGGGCAGTGGCGAAGCTCCCACGAAGCCCCCTGTTCTCTCTCCTATACGCGTTTCCTCTCCCTCAGCTCAAACTGGCGGCGGATTCGACCCCATCGACGGCGGCGAGGGCTCGGGCCGAGGACAACGACGGCGAGGCTCGAGGCGACGGCGGTGACTTTGCACAGCACGGTGGCATGGCGGTGGTGCGACGTCAACAACAGAACACATATCCTCTCTCTTCTCGCGTTCTGTTCGACGGCGCTCTCTCTCCCTCTTCCCTTCGGCAGCGACGACGAGAAGCATGGCAGCTGGGCGAGGTGGTGGCGGCGCCAGTCACGGTCTCCCTCTCGCTTCAGATCTCTCTCTTCCCCGTTCCTCCTCCTCTACGGATCTGTTTCCCTCTTCCCTTTCTTTCTTTCCTTTCTTTTCTTTATTTCTTTCTTTGATTTTCCTAAAGCTGCTGAGTAGTGGGTTTTGGGGAAGGAAGGTTATTGGCAGCAGGTAGTATTAGGAAAGTTAGGGTTTTGTTTTTTTTAATTTAATCAAATTAGGATATATAATATTAATTTGAAATCTAATTTGATCTTTAAATTTATTTTAAAAAATTATTTGTGATATAAAAATACTAATTGATTTTCAATAAATTACCCTAATTGAAAATTCATGGTAATATAATTAATTTTTCTTTATCTTTAACTTAAAGTATTAAATGATACAAATTAAATTATCTAAAATCAAATCATATAAAATTCATATTATTTCATAACTACCAATTTTATAATTTAAATATAGAAAATAATTCAATAATTATAAAATTAGACAAAATTCTAATTTAAATAGCCAAACCTCATTATTTCTCGAATTTCTAAAACTTTAATCATGAATAGGAAAATAATCCATAAGTATAAAGTTTGGATAAAAACCTTAATTTATTTCAAATTCAATTAAATTGCCTTTAATTATTTTACTAAAAATAATTTCTAAAATCAAAACTATAAGTAAATATATAATTTGAAATTAATTCAAAATAGGACTTTTCAAAAGTCTTGGGTCTTACATCCTACCCACCTTATAAAAATTTTCGTCCTCGAAAATTAATACAAAATTAAAGAGATTTCATATCACCTTACTTTTGAACACATTTAAGGAAATAGCAAACAGATCTCAGTATATATGTATAAAATTTTCAAATACCAAGAATTTCATATGTCATAAAGATATAAGGGTATAAGTGTGGTTGCAAGTAGAAGATACAAGGCAGGCTGGTTATAAAATGACGGGTGTAACGTTCGCACCCATATAACGTACCCACTTCAGAACTTAAAATTCCACTCTATCCAGACGCCTTTCTGCCATTACTAGTTATACTATATCAAACAACTTGTCCGAGAGTTTTCGACATCTCCACTCCCTTCGTACGCTTACTACCGGTCTCAAATCCAACACGCGCAAAACTCTTTCGCGTGAAGACTAAAACTCCACAAATTTCTGTGATACTATGCATTTAAAAACTTCGCCTTTCCACGTTCACGAACAATATTCTAAAGAAACTAACGTTTTGTTTGCTACGTTTAAGGGTCATACGTGATTCTAAAGCAACCTTCGAGTTTATTCAGGAAGATACAAGACTTTGAAAAGAAGGACAAGCAACAAAATAACCTCCGCAAGAGTTTTGAAAGAACTGATGAAACTACAAGTAAACAAGGATATACAAATAATGAAGAGTGTTAGGAAAGAAATTATTTTGGTAACCTTAAGAATAACACCCGAATAAAAGAAGTTTGATAGGAATGATAAAAGAAAAGATAGTGCGGTAGCTTGAACAAAATTAAGTTGAGTCAAAGAAGTATAAGGTTTACAAAAGGAGAATGCCTAAAACCAAAAACAGAGCTTACAAGACTCAAAAGTAGGATTAAAATACTTTCGAATGCATTGCTCATGAAGAGTGTAAAACTTTTCAAAAACTATTTCATGTTCTTAAAGAAAAGGTGCGCAACAAACACCTTGTAAAAGAATAACAAAAGTATAAATATGGCATTATTTTAATACAATTTCATGTTGAAACAGATTATGTAGAATTTATAAAACAAAGTAAACACCGGTTGGATTAAGAGCAAAAATATTTTCTCAAATATTTTAGAAAGATAGTTAGGTACACAACTCAACCAAAGGTAATCATAAAAATTGGGAAAAAGTCAAATGCTTGTTAAAAAATTCTCGAAGTTCATATTCAAACAAACGTATATAAAAAGTTATACCACAGATAGAAGTCAAACTCTATTTAGAAAAGAGAAATCCGAGGTAAAAATTTTTGTAAACACACTTTATCTTACATGAAAACTTCTCAACTTCCATTCCTTTTAAATTCTCATCTGTTTCCACGTTCAACCATTATCTTTGACTTCCAACAAACTCAATCAAGGTTTTAAACTCATTCATTATTAAGCGGCGATCTAAACAATCGATCTTAGTTCGAAAACTTAGTAACCTGACACGTGCTCAAACACATCAGTGCAAAATCAAACGCCATAACTTGCGACATTTTCAAACTCACCAAATTCACCTCCTGCGTTAACAAGTTGTGTACTAGCAAACTAACCTATTGTTACCCATGTCTAGGAGTCACCGAAGAACTCGAGTTTACTTAGAGGGATATAACACCTAGGAAGAGCAAATCAAATGACAAGGACAATGTTCGCATGGGGTCGAAAGGATAAATAGAATCGTAAATTAACAGGAATGCGCAATAACAATGAAATGTTCCAGAAGGAGAGTCAATTTACATCTTTCCTAGGAGGTCTAAACCAAAGAACTTCAATAGGAATCATAAGAAAAGTTAACATATCCAGCCGAAACAAATTTAGGCCAAATAAAGGACATACAAAGTTCGCAAAAGAGAAGACAACATGATTCAAGACAATGTTTACAAGATGTTCAGAGGATGACATGAAACACACTTAATTAGGACATCCATTAACAATGGATAGAACTAAGAAAATCATTTCACATTTTTAAAAGAAGATATGAAACAAACGTTTTTCAAAGGAAATTTTAGAAACATAAGTGTTGCATTATGTCAAGACAAGTTTAAGTCAAAATAAGGTATAAAAATCTTGTTAATTTTAACTAGGGAAAATGCAAAATCTTGGAAGATACTCAAGTATACAATCAAGTAGAAATTTGCATAGAAGACTGTAGTATGGTTGGAAGAATTTAAGTTGTATTCAAATCACATAAAAGCTTTCAAAATCCACATAAGAAAGTGCATGCAAAAGTAAGGACAATCTTGTTGAGATTTTCAAAGAATAGTTGTGGGCATAATCGAATAGAGAAAAATAAAAGTGAAATTCCTTTAAAAGATCCTAAGTAAAAATTCAAAAAGAATGCTATAAGACACAAAGTATCACAACAGGACAAGATACAAATGAAATACAGAACGTTGAGCAGAAGGATTAAACCGCATAATTAGTTCACTATGACAACAACTCTCAGAGTTCAAAACCACTTAAAATTAAAGGGCTGTGCATGTACTTCTTGAGAGAGATATTTCAAAAGATTCAAGCAAACTTACAGGAATATATTAAAACAGAAAACAAATCAAATTAAAACTTCTTTAGAAAGGTCTGAAACAAAATTTCCGAGAGGATTAAATAAACGATGCAGGTTCGAGTCAATTCAAGGGTTTTCCTAGCTCATGTAAAAGAATTCAAAATCGATGACCACATTGTAAGTATCAAAAGAGAAAACTAAGAACCGATCAACTAGATTATGCGTAAGAAAATTCAAATTGCTTTTCAAGATGTAGTCAAGCAAGTGATACCAAAATGAAGAAAAGAGAAATAAATGATACGTCGGATAACATAGCACGATTCACAGCACATCCGTTAACACCATCCAGTTAGAAAGAAATACAAGGCTCACAAGTGATGGTAGCTAAAATCAATCACTAATGTTTCCAAAGATCTGTGAATCATTTGTGGCACCAGAATAAATCCAAGATCCAGTCAATGAGTACAGAATTTATAAAGATGGCTATTAACAGTGATAAGGGCAAATAACTCAAAAGTTTCAAGCAACAACCGAATACAAACCAAGCAAAGGCAATGTATGAATGGTAAGATAAAGTTTGCAGTTAAATCAATCACATTTCATGAAGGAAATAATGAATAAGGAATTCCAATGCAATTGATAGAGAAGGAGATAACACTAGGCACGATTAAAGGATTATACACCGAAACGGAATTAACTTCAAAATTAATTTCTAACACTCCCAAAGCCCATGAATCGCATCACCTATCAATTCTACTTTATCTATGATAACCCATTAACTTCTTCATAGACATAACCATTAACATTAAGTTGGATAGACTTAACATCAGCAGTTATGCAATGATAAGCTAACAGCATTAATCAATAGACAGTCATGTTCATAAAACTTTAATTCTTGTTAACTGAACAAGACCTAGAACATGACAGACACTCAGGGTATGCAATGAAGCATAATCAGTCCATTCCCAAGGCTCTAACCAGGATGAATTGCTCTGATACCAAAATGTAACACCCCACTACCAGAATGTCACGCTTCCGGCTGCGCCACTCTGATAGCAAGAAGTATTACGACTACTTTATATACTAAATATTAAAATAGGATCCTGTGACTCGATACCGTATCGCTGATTTCTTTGAAAATCGGAAATAAATACTTTATCTTAACAAAACTACAAGCAGGCATAGATTCATATACAATACTCCTTACATAATATCTCATAATATAATATACATATAAAACATACAACTCCTATCCCTCTTAAAAACTTGTAATAACAAAGACGAGGGAAGAAAATAATCTAATTAATACAACATATAAACCAAATGCAGTATAACTCTTCATAATGCTTCATCCGGTTCCTGAAAAGGTAAAGCTGTAGGGGGTGAGAACCTAACCACATGGTCTCACCACATAGTTTCAAAGTTGTCATAAGAAGATATTTAATAAGAAAATTATTTTCAGGCTCAGTGATTATCATTGCCTTATGAATCTTTTAAGAACCAATAGGTAATCGTTCAAAACCTTTTCAAAGAAACAATGTTTAATCTTTCAGAAATCCGAAACCTTTCCTTTCTTATAGGAAAAATCTCAATCAGAAGCCAACCACGCAATCAAACAACACAATCATTAATCCAGCACCAAAGTTCATTCTCAAATGTAGCACGCCAGGACAAACACAAGCAAGACAAACAAGGAAAGCATAGGTTTAGGTAGCAGTTACAGCAAATAGTTCAATTAGCAAGTAAGAACAGTTTAGCAATTAGGCAAACCAAAACAAGTTCAAACCTAAACAAAGCATACAAATGTATATGATGCATGCCTGTCCTATGGCTGATGAGGCTCATCTGTCGGTTATCCAGCCAACTCGACAAGTCTGAATTGAACTTAGACTGTCCCCCGACGTGCAACTCCAAGAGTCTATGCATAGCTTTTTCTCAAATAATCAATATTGCTCAATGGGGGTAACATTCCCAGGAAATTATATAGTGCCCGATCACACTTACGTCGTAGGGTCAACAGCGTATTGAGTTTTCAACCTGGTACACGTGGTGGCAAGCCATGGTACTTTATCCAGGGAACCTCATATCTCAGATAATTCAAATTCATAAGTCATATAAATAATATAAAGATCATATCTCATCATTCTCAATCAATATCTCAACATTCTCAACCTTTCGAACATCATAATCATTCATCAATCCAAATCTCATTTCCAAATTCATTCAAAAACCATATTTCAAAGAGAATCCTCTTCATCCTTCTTTCCATTCCGTCCATTAACAATCCCAATTCAGAACATAATTCTTTATTTGATAAATAAATCAATCTTAAAACATATAATATTTAAAAACTAATCTATTTAATTAATTAATTCAGATAAAACTTCCAATTTTATAAAATTTCGGCAGCATCTCCTCTAAAACTCGGACACTGCCACCCTTTTTCGGGTCCCATCCAAACATTTTTCAAACGTTTTCTCAACCATTTCCAAATCTCAAACATTTCCCATAGTTGAACCAGTTCCAATATCAAATTATTTTCAAATCAAACCAATTCCAACAATGAAACTCTTTTTAAAATCAAATTAGCTCAAATATTAAATCATTTATAAAATCAGACCAACTCAAAATCAAACCGCTCCCAGAATCAATTTATTTTCATATCTCAAATTATTTCCAAAATCAATTCATTTATATTACCAAGTAAACTCCAAAACCAAGAAAATCCACCTTTCATAATAATAAAGTAAATAACATTTCAAACCGGTTTTTATCAACAACCATGCATACACAACTCACGCAAGCAAGCACCCAATAATCCAGTCCAACAAACCATCACATCCACAAGACAAATATAATCACAGAAGTATATCTTTTTGCATCAATATCTATTTATCACAACTCTGTAATATAAAATAGATTTTAAGAAAAACCCCTACCTCAAAGAATCAAACCCGCAGCAATTTTAACGCGATAAACCCGCTTTTCACCTTATTCTGCAGTAGCTACATCATGATTTGTATTCCAGGCACCCTCTGCTAGCTGAGAAGAACGGCAAGCAAAAGTAATAACTGCAAACACAGCAGCTCTAGGTAACAGACAGAATAAACACAACCAAGCAAGGCAAAGAGGAACATTACGCACTAATAAAACAGAGTCGGAATGGAGTATTATGGAGAGATAAAGCACAACAGAATTTGTCTTACCAGAAAAGAAACAAGAGAATGGGGAACTGAGAAGCTATAGCTTCGACAACATTTCCTTTCAACAATCAGAATGGTGAATAAGGGCACAGCCGAGCAGAATTGGTAAACCAGTGGCGGCGGTAGCATTAATCTGAGTGATTAAGGCAGCAAAGACACCAACAATAACCAAAACAGTGGAACAGAATAAAAGCAGAACATATTTTAAGTAAGGAAGAAGCAGAGTTACCGGTGGATGTTCCGATTTCAACAGCGACGAAGCACAGTGGTGGCAAAATGTTCCTCTCGCGACGGCGGTTGGGCAGTGGCGAAGCTCCCACGATGCCCCCTGTTCTCTCTCCTATACGCGTTTCCTCTCCCTCATCTCAAACTGGTGGCGGATTCAACCCCATCAACGGCGGCAAGGGCTCGGGCCGAGGACAACGACGGCGAGGCTCGAGGCGACGGCGGTGACTTCGCACAGCACAGTGGCGTGGCGGTGGTGCGACGTCAACAACAGAACATATATCCTCTCCCTTCTCGCGTTCTTTTCAATGGCGCTCTCTCTCCCTCTTCCCTTCGATGGCGACGACGAGAAGTATGGTAGCTGGGGGAGGCGGCGGCGGCGCCAGTCCCGGTCTCCCTCTCCCTTCAGATCTCTCTCTTCCCCGTTCCTCTTCCTCTACGGATCTGTTTCCCTCTTCCCTTTCTTTCTTTCCTTTCTTTTCTTTATTTCTTTCTTTGATTTTCCTGAAGCTGCTGAGTAGTGGGTTTTGGGGAAGGAAGGTTACTGGCGGCGGGTAGTATTAGGAAAGTTAGGGTTTTGTTTTTTTTAATTTAATCAAATTAGAACATAGAATATTAATTTGAAATCTAATTTGATCTTTAAATTTATTTTAAAAATATTATTTGTGATATAAAAATACTAATTGATTTTCAATAAATTACCCTAATTGAAAATTCATGGTAATATAATTAATTTTTCTTTATCTTTAACTTAAAGCATCAAATGATATAAATTAAATTATCTAAAATCAAATCAAATAAAATTCATATTATTTCATAACTACCAATTTTATAATTTAAATATAGAAAATAATTCAATAATTATAAAATTAGACAAAATTCTAATTTAAATAGCCAAACCTCATTATTTCTCGAATTTCTAAAACTTTAATCATGAATAGGAAAATAATCTATAAGTATAAAGTTTGGATAAAAACCTTAATTTATTTCAAATCCAATTAAATTGCCTTTAATTATTTTTACTAAAAATAATTTTTGAAATCAAAACTATAAGTAAATATATAATTTGAGATTAATTCAAAATAGGACTTTTCAAAAGTCTTGGGTCTTACAAAGAATCACAAATAAGCATATTAAATTCACTTAGGCATTCCCATTTAATGCACAAGCAAGCAATTCAAACAATATGCATATGATGTATGCATGTGCTAAGGCTGATGAGTCTCATCTGTCGGTTATAAAGCCAACCCAACAAGTCCGGCTGCTATACCCTGGACTTTCCCCCGATGCGCATCTCCAAGAGTCTATGCATAGCTTTTTCTCATATATAAAATTGCTCAATGGGGGTATCCTTCCCGGGAATTTATAAGTGTCCGATCACCCTTACGTCGTAGGGTCAACAGAGTATCAAGTCTCAACCTGGAATACGTGGTGGCAAGCCACGGTTTAATCAGGGAAACTCATATCTCAGATAAAATTTAGTGTATAAGCCGCATAAACATTCATAATCATTCATAATCATTCCACAACCATTCGTCATAGCCATGGCATCACACATACTTCATGTATTCACATTTTTCATATATAAATCATCACTTTCTAACCTTTCTTCACCCCCAAGTTACCTCCTTTTTCCCTAGCTTCATCTCATTACTAGGCCTGCTACTAAGATCTGGGGTTAAAAGAGTGAAAATAGAGGTTTAGAGGTTCAAAATTGGGTTTTAAAACACAAAAGTTCATTTGCTAAAAAACAGGGCTCCGCGTACGTGAGCCATATCATGCGTACGCGGGAATGAAATTTTCTCATCATGCCTACGCATTCTCTCGTCCGCGTACGCAGGTACACTGGACAGAATCGAACGTCCGCGTATGAAGCCACATCTCCGCAAGCACGAGGGTTCCTTTTTGCCCATGCCACGTACGCAGTGCATTCCCGCGCACGCATGCATGCCAACAGAAATGCACAGCCGCGTATAGAGGGGTACGCATATGTATGCATTTCAGGTTGGTCAAAAATGGTTAAGTTTGCAGAATTTCAGTTGTGCATACCAAACTTTCGACGTGCATAACTTTCTCGTTTTAAAATATTTTTCAACCGTTCTTCAAACGGTGTAAACCTCACAGACCAAATTTTTATATGAACTAAGTTTGAAATAATTTGGGGGGTCTGAAAGCCAAGTTATGACTCGCCGAAGTTTGGCAAAAAATTAGATTTTCATAAAAGTTCATAAACCTTTATTTTCACCAAACTCAAACTCAATGTCAATCCTCCAAACATACAAATAGCACCATTACCTACCATTTCAGCATCACAATCCCACACTCTCTCACAATCAATCATAACATCAAAATCATTAACCTTCACATATCTACAACCAAAATTTTCATTTACCATCATCAAAGTCATTATTCATTAATCCTCTTACCACATCAACTATATTCATACCATAAAATCGTTGAATCTATCATGCATTATCAATTCAACATACCATGTCAACTAAACTACCAAACAATCTCCAAAAATTCATAATCCAACCTATCCTAAGTCATCTAGCCTAAGTTTTCACAATTACCATAAAATAATTGAATCTATCATGCATTATCAATTCAACATACCATGTCAACTAAACTACCAAACAATCTCTAAAAATTTATAATCCAACCTATCCTAAGTCATCTAGCCTAAGTTTTCACAAAGCACTATATATTAAATACGAGAAACCAAAACCATATCTTGGCCGATTTTCTCGTATAACCCAAAGGCACCACCAAAAGGTTCAAAACTCATCCCCAAATATCCAAGCAATGACACCCAAAGCTCTACCAACTCTCCAATATTCACATTCAAGCTCCAATTTACATATATACACACCTAATTCACATTACCACATACATATACCTAAAACTTAATACCCAGCACAAAAAATCAATCAATTAACTAGGGTTCTAGGATTCTCACCTTACCCAAGCACCAACGAAGCAAGATTAGGTATTTTTCTCAAGCTAATCGGATCCTATAACATAGAATAAAAAACTCAACACCCACTCTATTCAATTTTGAAAATTTGGGGAAAGTGAGGCTGAGAATGAGAATGAAGGTTGCTTACAAAATTATATACTGGGCTTTGAAGAGCTCATCACTGTGGACGCATGGCCACAAACGGTGCGGCGATCGGAGCTCGGAGTGAAAAGTTATGACAATTTGATTATGTGAATGAGGGTTTGGAATTGTTACATGTTCTTCCCCCTTTCCAAAATGTTTCCAACGTGAATGAGGATGAAGGGGAAAGGGAAGGCTGTGTTTGATTAAGTGTGGCTGGGTTGGATTGGGCCTTGGGCCCAATACGGGTCTGGTTTGGCTCGTTCGGTCTAATCTTGGGCCAAATTCTTTGAAATTAGTGTCAAAATTCTTATTTTAATTAGATCTATCTTATTAAACCATAAAATTCCCATTTCTAATTTCTTTTATTAAAAATTAATTTTTTGATTAATTATTCGCTAATTTTACGGGGTTTACATCCTATCCACCTAATAAAGAATTTTGTCCTCAAAAGTCAGATTTAGTTACGTGAAAAGAGGTACGGATAGTCCTTCCGCATATCCGATTCGAGTTTCCAAGTATGTTTTTTTATACTAGTCCGACTCCAAGCTACTTTCACTAATGATACTTCCTTTCTGCGCAATCGTTTGATGCTGGTGTCATCAATCCATACCGGAATTACTGGAAACGTCAGATCTTCTCTTACTTGAACCGATTTTGGTTCCAGAACATGACTCGCATTGGGAGTATACTTCCGAAGCTGCGACACGTAAAATACATCGTGCAGGTTCAAAAGATGTGGCGGCAAGGCAATCCTATAGGCTACTGGCCCAATCCTCTTCAGAATTTCAAATGGACCGATGTAACGGGGATTCAGTTTCTGCGTCTTGATTGCTCTACCCACTCCTTCAAATTTTTAAGGCTTCCGCCTTTGATAAGCATAGCTCTTTTGATGACTCTAAGCGACAAGCATTCAGGTTCAGATTTTCTTTATCTGCTCAGTGGTTTCAGCTATGATTTCGGGCCCTAACAAGCTTTTCTCTCCAGCCTCATACCAGCATAGCAGAGATTGACACTTCCTCCCATACAGAGCCTCATACAGAGCCATTCTGATGCTCGCATGGTAGCTATTGTTATATGCAAACTCCACTAGCGGCATATATCGATTCCAGCTCACCGGCTGGTCCAAAACACAAGCCCTCAGCATATCCTCTAGGGTTTGAATCGTTCTCTCCGATTGACCATCTATTTGAGGCTGATACGCAGTACTTAAACTCCACTGAGTCCCGAATGCCCGCTAGAAGGCTCCTCAGAACCTTGATATGAATCGAGGATCCCTATCGAATATAATGGTGGAAGGCACACCATGCAACCTTACAATCTCCTTAATATACAAACGTGCCAACTCATCCAATGTACAACTCATTCAAATGGGAAGAAAGTGAGCCGACTTTGTCAGTCGATCAACAATCACCCAAACGGCGTCATAACCAGCTCGAGTTCTAGGTAAGCCCGACACGAAGTCCATCGCAATACTCTCCCATTTCCATTGTGAAATTTCTAAGGGCTGAGGGGTTCCTGATGGTTTCTGATGTTCAATCTTGACTTTCTAACAAGTCAGACACTTAGATACATACAATGCTACGTCGTTCTTCATTTCTGGCCACCAGAACATTACTTTTAGATCTTGGTTAGATACATACAATGCTACCTCATTCTTCATTCCTGGCCACCAGAACATTACTTTCAGATCTTGGTACATCTTAGTGCTCCCTGGATAAATAGAGAATCCGCTTTTGTGCACCTCTTTCAAGATATCGTGCCGTAAGGTTCCAACATCCGGTATACAAATCCTACACTTAAATCTCCATATCTCGTCATCGTCCCATGACACTCTCCATCGCTTCCCTTGCTTAATTTCCGGCCACACCTTCTGCAATTTTTTTCGTCTCGTTGAGCTTTTTTTATCTTGAATTTGAACTCACTTGAAATTTGCAATTGGCTTAGACATAGAGTACCAGACTCCTCTCCAACCCCCAATTTCATACTCTCAAATGCCTTTAACAATTCCTCCTCCTGTATCATCATCCAAGCAGTATATAGGGATTTTCGTCTCAAAGCATCCACCACAAAATTTGCTTTCCCAAGGTGATAATTCAACTCGAAGTCATAGTCCTTTAGAAGCTCCATCCACCTCCTTTGACGCATATTCAGTTCTTTCTGCTCAAAGAGGTACTTCAAGCTCTTGTGATCCGAGAAAATTTGAAACTTGATGCAATAGAGGTAATACCTCCAAACACTTAGAGCAAACACAACGGCAGCAAGCTCTAAGTCACGAGTCGGATAATTTATCTTGTGCGGCCTTAACTACCGTGAGGCGTATGCCACGACATTACGGTGCTGCATCAGCACACACCCCAGACCCTTCAGTGATGCATCATAGTATACCTCAAATGGTTCACTCAGCTCAGGCAGCACTAACACAGGTGCAGTGGTCAACCTTTGCTTCAACGCTTGAAAAGTTTCCTTGCACTCAGGAGTCCAGACAAATGGCGCGTCCTTTCTGGTCAGCTTAGTTAAAGGCAAAGCGAGTTGTGAAAACCCTTTGATGAACCTTCGGTAATAACCCACTAAACCAAGAAAACTTCTAATCTCCGTCACAGAAGTTGGTTGCCCCCAGTCCATTACTGCTTCAACCTTAGCAGGATCTACAGCAATCCTTTGTTGACTTACCACATGACCAAGAAACTTCACCTCACTCTTCCAAAACTCACATTTAGATAACTTGGTGTACAACTTTCTCTCCTTCAAGATTTATAACACAGTCCGCAAGTGATCCGCATGTTCTTCTCCAGTTTTGGAGTAAATGAGAATGTCATCAGTGAAGACGACTACAAACTTATCCAGAAACGGATGGAAGATTCGGTTAATGTAGTCCATAAACATTGCCGGGGCATTGGTTAACCCGAAAGACATTACCGTGTATTCATAGTGATCGTATCGCATTCTGAAAGCAGTTTTTGGAATGTCCTCATCTCTAACCCTCATCTCTAACACCCTGACATTCATATCCAGAACAGTTTACTATCATGGAGTTCAAATAGTAGCTATTCACCACAACTGGCCCTTTTGATCCTTCCGGCATAAAGTACACTTACTCAAAACAGTCAAGCAAGACATGATTTCTAGACAACCAATCCAGTCCCAAAATGAGATCCAGACCAGTCATCAATAAACAAATAAGATCATGAATGAAATCATGTTGTTTAAATCGGAATGGGACTTGTGGACATCATAATGTCACAACGGCTTTAGAAGTGGCATTATGCACCTTTAAATCATAACCCAATACTACCATTTTTAATCCTAACTCATTAGCCTTTTCAAATGCTATGAATGAATGTGTCACTCCAGAATCAAATAAAGCACTTAAAAGTTTACCAGCTACTTCACAGTTACCTCTGATCAAGGTCTTGGATCTCTCGGCACCTACTACAGAAGTGGTGAACACTTTCCCTGGCTGCTGTACTCTACCAGTCTCATACTTCTTATTCTCTGGACAATTCCAGGCCAAGTGCCCGGGTTGTCCACAAAAGAAACACACTCCCAATCCTACACTTCTGAAGTTGCTTTGACCCTGATTATGCTGTGGAATAAAACCTCCATGGTTAAAGTTTCTACCCCTCGGTGTGAAGTTCCTTCCTTGAGCCCTCTGAAAAGGCATCTTTAGACTTCCCTTCTCTAATGCTGCCTTCCTCACACACTCCTCCACCACTCAGCTTTTGTTTACAAGCTCGGAAAAGACTCTGATCTCCATCGATGCAACGGAGCTCAGAATATCACTCCGAAGTACTCCCTCATATTTGATACCCTTCTATTCAGTAAAATCCTCAGGAGCACCTTGACAGATTCGGGAAAATTGGTACAATTCTTTGAACTTGTTAGTGTACTCAATAATAGTCATCTGGCCTTATTTTAATTGCAGTAACTCAAGCTCCTTGGCGTTCCTAACTGAACTGGGAAAGTATTTTCTATAGAACTTCATTTAGAACATTTCCCACAGTACCACAGCACCATCTGGTTGCAGGATACTTCATGTATATCTCACCAGGAGTTACAAACAAAACCTGGAGCAAGTGGAATCAATGCCACTACATCTACCCAGGTAGGTATATCTCACCACATCCCAGAGCAAGTGGATCAATGCCACTGCATCTACCCAGGTAGGTATATCTCACCACATCCCGGAGCAAGTGGATCAATGGCACTGCATCTACCCGGGCAGGTGTTTAAAAGCTCGACCTGGAGCGAGTGGAATCACTACTACTGCCGCTACTACCCAGGCATCTCAAACATACATTCATCGAAAACTCCATAATTAAACTCATTTATCGAAATCCTCCTTCCCCATCTCATACCCGGAGCAAGTAGACAACGCCACTGCCTACTGCCCGGGGTCACACATCACATTCAACATTTTCCATCATTATTCATTTACCACATTCATTAATCATATATGCATCTCTGGCATACTCGCCACATGTTCAAGCTTCCTCAATCAATCATAATCATTTAATAATTAATCATATACATGTACATACTCAGCCATATTTCAATGCTTGTCATAGCCATCCGGCTCATAACATACACAGGACTCTCACCATCATCCTCAGCAACTCATACAATCATCATTACTCATCATTCATCATTGATTCTTACTTTACTTCATCTACAAGTTACCACATGTCCTAGCTTATTTTCATTACTAGGCATACTATAAAGATTTAGGACTTAAAGGATGAAAATGGAGGCTTAGAAGTCTGAAATTCGGCTTTAAAAGCTCAAAAATCAATTTCTTTGCTGAAAACAAGGTCACACGTACGCGTCGCCCACGCGCACGCATAGGAAGCGGAGAAAAACATGTGACGTGTAAGCGTCGCCCGTGCCCACGTGTGGGAAGGTGGAAAAGTAGAGTGACACGTGTGCGTCAGCCACGCGTACGCGTGGGTGCGTTTTGCGCTCCTCGCACAAAAACCAGCACAGTACCAGCACAACTCTCTGGGTTTTCTACTGGGCACCTGCATCAATACAGCGATGCGTACGCGTCGGCCAGGCGTACGTGTGAGAGAGTAAGAATCGTGAGTGACGCATGCGCGTCGGCCATGCGTGCGCGTCAGAGTACGTTTTCTTAAAAATTTTACTAAGTCTGAAAAGCTGCAGAATTTAATTTTTAACCTCAAACTTCCACCACACATAACTTCTTCTACAAAATTCCTTTTTCAACCATTTCTGAACCGTTGGAAAGATCGTTAAATAAACTTTCATAAAAATTCAGTTTTGAAGAATTCCTAACTCCGAGGACCGAGTTACGGACCGACGAAGTTGGTCAAAAATTATTTTTTACCCAAAAACAGAAATTACCAATTTTTCCAATGTTCACAAGCCAAATTCATTTCCACTCATCCAAATGACCAGAACCCAACCACATTCACATAATTACACTCAACCAAACCAAACTTACCTCATCTACACAATTCAATTCAATTTCGTCACCTTCCACTCCTAAATTCCTAATTTCTTATTATTCCACATTTCTCACATTTATTCACACACTCAATATTCAATATCCATTCAATCTCATATGACATTACACAATACACATATCACTTACCTTCCTTACCTCTTTTCCGCCTCCGGCCCAATATTCACAGCCTCCGGCTCAAATTCACAATTTAAATGCATATTCCACAAACTAATATTCATTATCCAATTCATCAAATTCTCAACACACCAAAGATACAAATTCACACAATTCTCAATCTAATCATTAATTTATATTACATATCAACTATACATATTAGTAACAACCATTTACACAATCCAAACTTAATCCTAGGGGTATCTAGCCTAGAAATTCTCATCACACCACATGGTACTTAAATGAAACTTAAACCGTACCTCTTGTAGCCAAAATAATTGAGCTTCTTCTTGGAAGTTTCCACCAACCCTTAGCTCCAAGCCTCACCAAAGCTCCTCAAGCAACACCAACCTCCCAATTGTACACCAAAATCACCCAATACTCTAACATAATCAATTTTCACACTTATAATCAACTTAGGATTCATAAAATTGGTAAATCACAAGGGTTTGGTTACTCCATATGAAATAGGGATAAAACCCACTTAGAATCCATGTTAGAGTATCCCTAAATAACCAAAATCACAAGATTTTAACACTAACTACCCAAAAACACATAACAGTATGGAATTTTGAAAACTGGCAGAGATGAATGGAATACTTACCATAATAACTAAATATAATCGAAGAGGATAAAAAGAGCAATGCGTGGCCACAAACGGCTCGTCAATCGGAGTTTCGGAGAGAAAGTTATGGTGATTTGAAGTTTGATGGAGTTAGGATTTTCTCTCTTCTTCCTCTCTTCTTCATTTCAGCGCCCCACACCCCCTTCTTTAGGGTAAATGAGCTGAAATTCTCATAACTAATGTTTATATATGTTGGGTCTTGAGCCCACTTGGGTCCGGTTCACTTGTTTTAGTTTATTGGCCTAATTTTGGGCCAAAACTTTTAAGATTAGAGTTTTAAATCGTATTTTAAATATTTCTATCTTACCAAATTATAAATTCTTATTTCTTAAAATTATTCACTTCTAATTAATTTTCTCAGCCACAGTACCGGACAGATCGTAGTCAGTACTACCGGTCAAATTTTCAGTGTGCATTTTTATCCAGAAAACTATGTTTTCCGACTCAGAAAAATTTACTGAGTCCAAATATCATATTTAAATTATTAAATTCCAATTGATAGATTTTCTAAACATATTTGCTCCTATTTAATTTATTATTTAATTAATTACGATTTGACCGAGTTTTACACTAAAATTTAGGGTATTACATATTACACGTACTAGTTATTGACAATGCTATCACTGTCTATGCAGCTATATATATAGCAGCGACAAACATGCTTTATAGAAGTAATAGTATTATATTTATATAAGTAACACAAAATTCTATAAGAGAAAAGAAATGAAAGCTAACAATCTATTTAGTATTACGCATACTACTAATTGACAATGCCATAACTATCTATGCAGTTATATATATAGTGGCGACAAACACGCTTTATAGAAGTAATAGTATCAAATTTACATAAGTAACACAAAATTATATAAGAGAAAATAAATAGAAGCTAAATATCTATTGAGGTATTACGTGTACTACTGATTGATAATGTTATCACTGTCTATGTAGCTATATATATAGCAGAGACAAACATGCTTTATAGAAGTAATAGTATTGAATTTATATAAGTAACACAAAATTCTATAAGAGAAAAAAAAGTGGATGCTAACTATCTATTGAGGTATTACACATACTATTGATTGACAATGTTATCGCTGTCTATGTAGCTACAACGCGCTTTATAGAAATACTAGTATTAAATATGTGTGATGTACAACCTTCAATATTCTAATTTTTTACATGGTAAATTGAGTATAATGCTTTGTAAGAATAAATTTCTTGAATTTAGTATAACATTGTCATTGTCGTTACGTAGTAAATATAATGAATAATTTATTTTAAATTTATTAAATATAAAATATAAATTCAATTCACTATGGATTCACAATAATGATATCGGTGTGTGATATATTTAGGGGTGATGTTTACTTATCTCTTCATAATAGGGATGACGAAAAAATCCGTAATAGGGGGTACCCATAGAGATTATCCATGACGGGAGAACTAACAGGGACCCACAAAATTTTCACGGAGACGGAGATCTATTCCTATGAATAAATGGAGATGGAATTGAGGTATCTGCCTCGCGGTGACCTACAAAATTTCTGCGAGAGAGAATTTACCTAAATACCTATATATATATAATCCTAATTTATCCTTAGTATTTGTTGAAAATTTTTCTATTTCATTTTATTTTAATTTGTATGTTAGAGTTTTTATATATATGTTAATTATTTTGAATTTGTATTTGGATTGTATGTTAATTTGATGCGTTTGGTTGGATTGTATTGAATTTTGTTATGATTGTGTTAAATTTTTTATAAAAAATTAAAATTTAATATTCATAGTTACCTACTGGTATCCGCCTCCTCCATGGAGAGAAATAAATGGGAATATGTGATGGAAATAGGAGGAGAACGAGAAGCATTTTATTAGACGAGGATGTGGTGATGGAGACATATTGTCATCCCTATTTATAATGGAAATAACTTTCGTAATAAACTCACTCTTTGACAAAAGTATTATATTGCAATTATATTTAAGTTACGGTGATTAGAGAAAGAAAAATATTTCAAGACCTAATTTCGGATACTAATAAACTACTTATACTAATTAATATAAATAACATATTTTGTATTTTTGTACTATATTAGTGAAATTTAGGACATTTTGTATTTTAATAATATAAGTGGTTAATAATGTTGACTGCTTTTCTAATGTACACATTGTATTATTGTTAAAAAAATATTAAACATTAATATTTTTTAATATGTTCTAAAATAGTTGCACAAAATAGTGTTAAGGATGTAATTGCAATTAAATTTTTCGCACATTAGTAACACGGATGTTTAAATTTAGGATCTCATATACATTAATCAAGTCTCTTGTTATAGTAAACCATTCGTCATGGCTATGTTGTACTGAAAGTATAAAAATATTTTATATAATTATTTAATTATATATTATTATATTAGAAAAAATAATTAATTTTTAAATAAAATAATTTTTTCTCTTTCTGCTTTTTAGATTATCTTTACAATTACTGTTCTAAAATTTAATTCTAATTGTGATTTTCAGATCACTCAAATTTAAGTTTGATAACTAAACCAAGCCAAAGTATCAAAAAAAAAAAATAAAACCATCCTATTTAAGTTTGACAAACCAAACATAAAAAAATATAATATATCAAACAAATTGAAGCTAATTTGAATTCGTTCTTGTTAGCCTCTAACAAAATATAAAAGTTTGTCATGTTATAAAATATAAGCTGAGTAACTTAAAACATCAATAATCACTTGGCTCTAACTTCACAATGTCATAATTTGGAGTTGACCCTTGTCCATTTTCAGTCAAATTTTCCATCCCTACTTGGTTCTCATTTCTTACTCCTCTGTTATTAGCCATCAAAACTTGTGTCCGATTCTCTGGTTGTAGGTTTATATTAATTTCCCTTGTTCTTGAGGTCGCCACTGCTCCATTTGGAACTGAACTAAATATACTATAGTCAAGGACTACTAAGGATAAAACTATATAGAAAAACAAATATACTGCTGCAAAATATATTAATAAGGGATAAGTATCTTTTTCGCCTTTATGATTTGGGGTGAAAATCAAAATAATCCCTAAGGTCTTTATTAAAATAGGATTGAGAAATTTATTTCTTAATAATTATTAAGAAGATACTAATGAATTATTGCATACACAAGGCGAGTTCAAACTACCAACATTTGATTCAGGGGCGGAGCTAGATGAAATATTAGAGGGGGACCAAAAATATTTACACAATAAAATAAGACTAAAATAAAATTTTAAAGAGGGGATAAACTGAAATTTACATATAATTTACATGTAAAAAATTAAAATTAGAGGGGGTCATTGCCCCCCTTTTTATGTATGTAGCTTCGCCCCTGATTTGATTAAGTTGATGAGTGAAGTAATCACTCGATCGACTCAAGTTAGTAGATGGTTTTTTTTTTCCCATTAGTTGCATGATATTTGTCATTCTTATTTTTAGATATAAAACTTATTATTGAATCATTAATTATGTACATCTTAAATATATAAATTAAAATAAAAATACTATTTGTAAATCAAAATCAACTATTACGTAGTGGTGTATTTTTAACTCATTTTCAATATGTATTGTATATTCTAAAATATATTTTATATTAGTGACTGATTTTAGTGCACATCTAACATGGTTAATTAATAAACAAAGAAATAATAATATTTCAATCCAACCAAACAAGAGAAAGTAGCATATGCATTTGAAGTTTAATATTTCTAACCTTGATTTGAGTTTGAGCAAAGAAAATGTGGCAGGTCAAAAGGATTTATGTTTGCTTTGTACATAAGCTGAACATTAGTGCCAATATTGCTCAGCAACCTTATTTGTTTTTCCATTGCTTGTTCTATTTGAAGCTCGGATAACTTCATCATTTCTACTCTATTCTTCTCCACTTCCACTGAAAATCCAAATTTTAAATTAATAATGCCAAAAAGAGCAAATGGAATAGATAAATAGAATTATGGATATACAAATTAATGGAACATAATAAATAGTGTATTTTTTAAAGAACTCTTTTTAAAAGGATAATCCATATGAGCCGAATGTTATTATATAATTTGTAATTGTTTTTTATATAATCCATTTATTTCAAATATTAGGCTCTTATTCAACTAATAAAAAAAATATAGAATGATTACATTCTTGCAGTGTGTTCCCCCTTTCACTAATAGCCATTTGCAGTTTTAGTTTATTCTGCTCTAGCAACAATGAAGGATATTCATCTTTGAGGGCATCAATTTTTTGAAAAAGATCAGCTATCTCATCCTGTATATCAAAATCTCAAAATCCAAATTGTCATAATAGAGGGAAAAAGCACATCCAAAATCACTTTTATTTAAAAGAGAAGTACTTTTTAAACAGAGCAAAAATTACTTATAACAACTTGTTTAAAAAATTTATCTGAAGGATATATATATATATATATAATAACAACGATAATAACCTCATGTTTTACCTCTAAAACTTTTAGTTTTCCTTCCAAAATCACCACATAGAGTTCTTTCTTGATTCTGGATTTCTGTGCTAAAACTCGACTTGAGATCGATCTGCACATAGTAAAAATGAAAAAAAAAAAGTTCAAAAAGGAATGAAAGAATCTAGTTCAAAAATGTTTTTTATGTTTGAAGGATTTTGTGAGAAAATTGTGAAAATATTGAAGAATCAATTTTTTTTAATTTTCAAATTTTGTAAAGAAAACTGAAAATATTAATTATAATGCTATCTTTTATTTTTTAAACTATTCTGGAATTATAAATTGATCTAAAAGGTATCCAATATTTGCAATTAGCATATACTTTTTGAGATTCTCATCAGCATTGTCTTCTTGTTGATCAATAAGAATTGAATTCACACCAACATCACTTGTGTTGTGAGTTGAATTCACAACATTATCAAGATTGCAAAGTTGGAGATTTGGGTTATTCGGTGCCCTATTACTGCTGCTTGAACCTGCAAAGCCAGGGCCTTTGTTGCAATAAGGATGCCATGGTTGGGCAAATGATTCAACTATCCCTGGTCTCAAAGGTTTTGATGATGGATTTTCAGGAGGCGTGCATACTTCATCAATCTTTCTCTTGGAGGACTTTTCCATTTTAACCTAAAACAAAAGAAAAAAAACAAAAGAGGATCTTATCGCTTAAATTTATATAATTAACACAAAAGTCTATCAGAGAAAAGAAATGAAAGCTAACCATCTATTGAAGTATTACACATATTATTGATTGACAATGTTTCATTATCTATGCAACTATATATATAGCAGTGACAAATGCTCTTTATAGAAATAAGAAATGGAAGCTAACCATCTACTGAAGTATTACGTGTACTACTGATTGACAATGGTATCACTGTCTATGAAGCTATATATATAACAGTGACAAACACACTTTATAGAAAGGTTTAATTACTCTGTTGGTCCCTATAGTTTCGCAAACTTTTTAATTAGGTCCCTATACTTTTTTTTCCTTTTAATTGAGTCATTGCACCAATTTTTTTTAATTGGGTCCTTACGCTTTTTTTCCTTTTATTTAGGTCCCTGCACCATTTTTTTTAATTGGATTCCTATACAATTAAACCAATTACTATTAAGAGGGACCTAATTGAAAAAAAATTGGTACATGGACCCAATTAAAAGAAAAAAAGTATAGGGACCCAATTGAAAATTTTACAAAACTATAGGGACCAACAGAGTAATTAAACCTTATAGAAATACTAGTATTAAATGTGTGATGTACGACATTCAATTCTAATTTGACATGGTAAATTGAGTATAATACTCTGTAAGAATAAATTTATAGAATTTGGTATAACATTGTCATTGTCATTACGTAATAAATATAGTGAATATATTGTTTTAAATTTATTAAATATAAAATGTAAATTCAATGCACTATTAATTGGCAATAATGCTATCGGTGTGTGACATATACAGGGGTGATGTTTACTTGTCTCTACATAATTAGGGATAACAAATGATCCACACTTGCAGATATCCACAGAGATTAGCCGTGACGGGAGGACTAATAGGGATCTGTAATATTCCCACGGAAACGGGGACCTGTTCCCGTGAAAAATGGGGACGGAATTGAGGCATCTGCCGACAGAGACCCGCAAAATTTTTGCGAGAGTATACCTAATTTCAGATACTAATGAGCTACTTATACTAATTAATATATGTAATGTATTTTGTATTTATTGCACCGTATTAATGAAATTTAGGGTATTTTATATTTGAGTAAAGTGTCGTTTTTATCTCCAACATTTGGGGTAAGTCTCAAAGTTGTCCCTAACGTTTAAATCGTCCTATTTAAGTCCCTAACATTTCAAAATTGACTCAATGTTGTCCTGCCGTTAGGGATTTGTTAACAGAATTGACAACGGGACAAAATTGAGACGATTTTAAAACGTTAGGGACTTAAATAGGACGAATACGTTGGAGACAAAAATGATACATAGAAATAAATTTTAATTTTATCCTTCAATAATATCAAATTTTTACAATACATAGTTATTCAATTATTTTTTAATCACATCTAAGTAAATTACACTTAATCACATTCCTTTTTAGAAAATTTGTTTTTTTTTTTATAATTTTACTCTTAAAGATGTTTACTCATTATGAAATATTTGTAGAATGACTAGTACATAAACTTGTAGAAAAAAATGATACATATACAATAAAGTAATGTGATTATAGTAATTTTACAAACATTTCATGATGAGTAAAATTTTTAAGAGCAAAATTATAAAAAAAATTATTTAGAATGAAAGTAATGTAATAAAGTGTAATTTACTTAGATGTGATTAAAAAATAATTGAATAATTATGTACCATAAAAAATTGATATTATTAAAAGATAAAATTGAAATTTAACACTATGTATCGTTTTTGTCCCCAACGTTTTCGTCCTATTTAAGTCCCTAACGTTTCAAAAACGTCTCAATTTTGTCCCGCTGTCAACTCAGTTAACAAATCCCTAACAGCAGAACAACATTGAGTCAATTTTAAAACGATAGGGACTTAAATAGGACGATTTAAATATTAGGGACAACTTTGTGACTTACTCCAAACGTTGGGGACAAAAACGATACTTCTCTTTATATTTTAATAATATAAGTGGTTAACAATGTTGACTGCTATGCTAAAGTACATATTGTATTATTGTTGAAAAAAATATTCAAAATTAATAGTTTTCAATATGTTCTAAAGTTGTTGCACAAAATAGTATTAGGGTTGTAATTGCAATTAAAATTTTGGCACATCAGTAACATGAATGTTTGAATTTAAGATCTTATATACATTAATCAAGTTTCTTGTTAGCAAACCATTCTTAATTGCTATGTTGTACTGACAATAAAAAATATTTTAAATAATTATCTAATTATGTATTGTTATATTAATAAAAATAATTCAATTTTAAATAAAATACTTAAAATGTCATTTAAACATGAATATAATTGAACCATCGTATAATTTTTTTATATTTTTAGTAGATTAAAATTAAATAATATCAATAAAATATAAAATTTATAATTTATTGTAAATTTATATTTTAGGTATATCATTAAACATTATACATTAACTACACAAATTTTTTAAAAAAGTTTTTTTCTCTTTCTGTTTTTAGATTATTTTTACAATTACTGTTGTAAAATTTAATTCCAATTGAGATTTTCAAATTACTCAAATTTAATTTTGATAATTAAATCAAGCCAAAGTATGAAAACAAAAAAATTGAAGCCAACCCATTTAAGTTTGACAAACTAAACATAAAAAAATGTAATATATCATAAACGAATTGAAGCTAATTTGAGTTCTTGTTAGCCTCAAACAAAATATAAACGTTTGTCATGTTTCAAGATATGAGCTGAGTAACTTGAAACATCAATAGTCACTTGGCTCTAACTTCAGAATGTCAAAATTTGGAGTTGACCCTTGCCCATTATTAGTCAAATTTTCCATCTCTGCTTGGTTCTTATTTTTTATTCTTCTATTATTAGCCATCAAAACTTGGGTCTGATTAGTTTCCCTTGTTCTTGAGGTCGCCAAAACTCTATTTGGAATTGTTTGAAACCAAAGATACTATAGTTAAGGACTAATAAGGGTAAAACTGTATAGTTAAAAAAATATAATGCTGCAAAATATATTAATAAAGGTTAAGTATTTTTTTTGTCTCTAATATTTGTGGTAAAAATCAAAATCATCCCTAAGGTCTTTTTATTATTAAAGTAGGAGTGACAAATTTATTTCTTAATAATTTTTAAGAAGATACCCATGGATTATTGCATATACAAGGCAAGTTCAAACTACCAATGTTGGACTAAGTTGACGAGTGAAGTAACCACTCAATTGACTCAAGTTAGTCGATTGTGTTTTTTTCCTGTTGGTTACATGATATTTGTCATTCTTACTTTTCGATGTAAAACTTATTATTGAATCATCAGTTATGTATATCTTAAATATATAAATTAAATTAAAAATACTATTTGTATATCAAAATTATTTATGATGTATGTATTTGTGTATTTTTTACTCATTTTCAATATATATTGTATATTCTAACATATATTTTATATTAGTGACTGATTTTAATGTACATCTAACATGGTTAAAATAAAAAATATTTGAAGTTATTATATTTTTCTCTTTCTTCATTAATTAAGGATTGTTTGAAATATTAATATCATTTGACTACTCTATCATAATAATTAAGCATTAATGAGCAAAAATAATAGATACGTTGTATATTTTTTATTTAATTTATTTTAATATGTATTTTGTATTTTAACATATATTTTATATAGGTGATTAATTTTGTAGCTGATTTTTTGTATACATCTAATCTCGATTATGCTACGTGTACACCAAAGTCAGCCACCAATATAAAATATGTAACACCCTACCACACCGAGCTTTACGCTATAGTCGTAAATCAAAGGTGGTGAGGCGCTATACATATACATATATATTCAAAGGATATTTTAACTGGGAGTCTTAAAAGAAAAGATAGGTAAAAACAAGAATCGCGTCGCGCTCGAAAAACGATAGAGGTAGAAAGCTTGATACAAAAAACCAAAGAAACATAAATATAGATATAGAATTCCAAACGATTTATATAACAAACTCTAGTCTCGACTTGTGAAGCAAAGGCCCGCTAGAAATATATATATACAGCCCCAAAATAGTTAACAACTATAAACATAAATTTTGTTTTCTCCAAAAATTAACCTCTAAGAGGAATATACAAATTTTTTATAATACAAAAGAAGAGAATATGAACATAAACTAAGTACAAAATACAACTCCCAAAATTGATCTTCGCTTCCAGAAGAGCATCTTGCACACTCAGCGAAGTGCATCACGTCCTGTATATGAAAAACAGAAATTCCCGAAATGGGTGAGAACCCTTTCGGTTTCCAGTAGGGTTCCCAACAGGGTGAAAGTTCCAAATAGAGACGATGTAAAATCACATGAACCTTCTAGGCAATCCTAAAACTCCAACAGACAAGATCCAAGCCTAGGATTCTCTCTAAATCCCAACAGGGTAATATACTAACTCTCAGCTACATGATAAACCTCTAATCTCAGCCCTTTTTTTACTTCATTCTCGGCATCCTTTTTTCCAACATCACAGTTGATCAGTGTTCAGTATCTAATTCAGTAGTAGCAAACACATGTAAAGCAATACAAGTCAAGCACAATTAGGCAAATAATACAGATAACAACTAGTCAGAATAACCAATTAGGCAAACCAAAGACAACTAAGCAATTCCAAACAATGGCAAACAAATGCAGTATGATGCATGTCTGTCCTACTGGCCATGAGCTCATATGTCGGTTAAACTGCCAGAACCCGACACATCCAGTAGCTAATCCGGACATTGTCTCTTTGTTTCACTTCCACACTCTTGGGATATAGTGGCCGTCACATTCTTAGGACATAGTTTCCACCATACTCTTGGAATATAATGTCCGCCACACTCTATACAAATAGAGAGAGAACCACAAACAAGCAGGATTTCACCACCACCTTTACTCGGGTTACAACCACCAAGTCAACCTGCAAGCGGGATGACACCATCGTCCTTGCTAAACCCAATTCAATATGCAAACAGGATAACACCACCGTCCTTGCTAAACACAATTCAATATGCAACCGGAATAACACTACCGTCCTTGCCACTCCAGCCATTCAGGCCATAATATCCGTTGTTAATGTCTTTTAGCAATTTCATAAGTTATTTAACTCATCAACCCCAATCTTTCATTAATTTGTCAATTTCATTAACACGTGAGCTAGATGAAATCTCCGTCCTTACCGCGAGCGGGATAAAACTACCATCCCTACATAATGATTTACACACTGAGCAAGCAGGATTACACCAGCGTCCTTGCCAGGCAAAAAACCAAGCATATTGGTTCATGCACTGCATAAGCGGGATTACACCATCGTCCTTGCCAGGCAAGAGACCTTTATCATATCCTAAACCAATTTACAATTCCATCCAATTTCGAAAGATTCAACCTAATTAACATAACCCCTTTCATGTATTAGCTACTTCAATCTCATTATTCCGTGAGCGGGATAAGACCATCGTCTTCACCGCAAGTGGGACAAAGCCACCATCCTCACTTAACCCAGAGCAAGTGGGACAGACCTAACCCTTGCATGTTACCCAGGCAAGTAATCATTAATCATTAACTTTAATCACGTTCACAAATTATTAGATTTATTAACCCCGATTATTTACTAGTTAATCAACTCTAATTACTCATGAGCGGGATAATGTAACACCCCGTTAGCCTAAACCTTACCTTTAGCCATAAAGCAAAGGATAACAAAGTGCCACCCAGTTCTAAAGCTGAGGCAGGAAATCCGTCTGAGTCCGAAGCAGGAAATTATGACTTAGAGTTTGTTGTGAGGAATTAGTGCTTTTGCTTTTATTTTAGACTAAGTAAGAGTAAAAAGTACTTTTAGTTGATAGAATGAGTGCAGGTTGCTACTTATGCGACAAGGGCCGTGCTGGATACTTTGAAAGGCCTAAGGAGGCCAACAGAACTACGTAATTTCGCTCTTCCCAAGGATGCTTACAGGTCTAGTTGTCATGGCATGGAAATAGTAAATGCCGCAGATCGTCTGCTTCAGCTAATGTGCTTCAATAGTCGGAGAAAGAGAAAAAGCTAATCATTGATCCGAAAGTGCCACAGTCTCCTCTCTGCAGCCTATTCCCTATTCTCTTCCTTGCGGGGGTGGATTTTGTTTAAAGATGATTCTTTGCGGTGGCAAAGGCATTTGAGCCGAGGCTTGCCCCTATCTATAAGGAACGAGTGACCCGCGAAGGCAAATCTGAAGTTACTTTTCATGATGAAATTGGATAATGGGAAGATAGTGTAGATAAAGGAGAAGGCTCGTCTTCTTGCTCTCCCCCTGGGATTAGTGATAGAAGTTACATAAGAGGTTATTATATTAGCTCCATGCCTATGCGGCGATATTAGTTAGTTTGGAGAACCCCTGGGCGTTGGACCCTCTTTTTCTTTTGGAACAGCCCGAGCTAGATGACAAAGCAGAGCTGGAAGGTACTTTTTGATGCTATCGAAGTACCTCGCAATCTTTTCTTCTGTTGCAGGCCTCGGAATGTAAGTCAAAGCATTGAAGGTCTCCTTTCATAGAAAGAAATGGGCTGGGCGCTTCTTCTCTAGCCTGAAAGGCCAGCTTATTACATTACACATTTTTATCGATCGTTTCCGCTCCTATCGCTTTGTTGTTGGCTGACAGCCCCTATCGCTAATCAGAGAGAGGTAGCGAATCGAATTAAGTGGTGGCCTTGAGCTCTTCTTCTTTCCGCCCTCTTTGCCGCTCCATCTGGTGGTATACTAGAGTCGATAGGCCTGCCTAAAGGCTGCTCTTCTGCCTGACCCTTAAGTAAGGGCGGTGGAACTCTTATACTTCCTTTATCCGCTATCGCTATGTCACAAAGTTGGGTAAGCAGTAGAACTCGTTGCCCTTTCTTCCACGCTAGAAGTGAAAGCCCAGCCAAGTTCTTGGCGAATCTATAGTTTCTGGTTCCTCTCTTTCTCTAAAGGTTTTGAAAATGCAATCCTACAAGTACTGTTTCAGCAAGTAAGATTTTGATCCCCAACGACAGGCGAACGGGCATTTTCGGGGACTAGCCCGCTGCCTGCGGAGTTTAGGCTGGCTAGTCAAACTGAAATACAAAAGAGTTTTAGAAGTTTAAAACAGCTTATATAACTTATCTCTCAAATCAAGCGTCTAAGGCGATAAAGTTATATAAATACAAAGGATGAGAGAGTAACTACATCGAACATATCAAACTACAAAAGGTGATAAAAGATCCACTGCTCCGTTACCATCTCGTAACTCACCGAGGTGGGTTACGACCTTCATCTGAAAAACAACAACAACATATGGTATGAGAACCGAATGTTCTCAGTATGGTAACAGTGCCTAATATATAAGATGTAAGGTTCCGAGATACCAAAGGCAATTTTAGAACTTCACACCAAACAGATATTCAAGCTTAACAAAAATAAATAACGTAAACCAAACACCACAAAAAGGGTTATCTAAACTTAGGGGATTTCTAACTAATACCAATCACACCGCTGTATTCCACAGCCTTGGCCAACCTAACCTCCGTGCGATCCCATCACCACCGCCTTCCGATCCCATCACCACCGCTGTAATGCCCCTCATGCGTACGCATGGGTCGTGCGTATGCAGGACCCCCAGTTTTCTGCAGAATTCAATTTTTAACCAAGACTTCAAACCTGCATAACTTTTTCGTTAGAAATCATTTTTCATCCGTTCTTCAAACGTCATAAACTCCACATATCCACTTTTGATTTTAGACAAGTTTCACATGATTTGAGGGTCTGAAAAACAAGTTATGGCCCGTCGAAGTTGGTTAAAATTCTAGTTTTACCAATTTTGAACCATCACTCAATTTCACCAAAATCTCAATCCAATTCAAACCAAACCATGCCAAAATCATCCCAAAACAATCTAAACATACATCTATCCATTTCTCTACCCTTCTAACCACTCAATGCTTAATAAATCAATTTTCAACCCATCAATCAATCCACAATTTTATTCATGTACTAATCAATTCATCATTATTCAAATCAACAATTCACACATACTTACCTCATGGGGGACTCCTCACCCCATCACGGCCTCCTCGCAAATTTCCCCAGTCACTAATGGTATCATTATACATCAATTTTCATTCAACATACAACATAATCATCATGTCTCATATCCAAGCTCACAATATTTAAATTCATAATTCACAACAATAACTATCAATCGATATTCAACCAACTAATCACAAACACAAGCAATTCCATTCAATCCTATTCTAGAGCAATTAACATAGGCGTTCACATAACTTTACATAATGCCTACTGGAAACTCAAACCCGTACCTTTTGACGATGGTTTTCCTAACACTTTGATTTCCTTCCCAATAACACCCAAGCTCAGCCAAAACCTCTTCCAATCAAGAGCTCCGCAGTCAATCCAAGCCTCCAACTTGCACCAAATCAATCAAGCAAGTCCAACCTACTCCATACAATCTGATTACATTAATTATTCAACATTCACACTAGGATTTTCACTCAAAATTGGAGCCAATGGAAGGATTGAGTTTTCTTACCTTATACCATATAATTTTGGGTTAAAACGTAGATAGAGATTGTGCTTGAACTTCCCCTAAAGCATCAAAATCACAATATTTCTACACCTCAAATTCCAAACTCGAAAATAGAGTTTAACAGAGAAATGGGCAACGAAAATTGGGACTACTCACCGCCCAAATGTTATAGAATTGAAGAGGACAACGAGAGCTTTGCGTAGCAACAAACGAGTCGTCAATCGAAGCTCCGGATCAAAAGTTATGAGGATTGAAATTGAAAGTAAATAGTGACCAAGGTTTCTCCTCTCTTCTCTTCTCTCTTAGGGCTGAGTGTTTGTTTTCATGAATGAAGGAGTGAGCTGAAGTGTTTGTGATGGAAGGTGTTATTGAGTGGGCCTTGGGTCCAAGTGTGGCCCAAATCCATTTCTCATCCCTTTGGTCTAACTTTGAGCAAAATTCTTTAAGATAAACACTTTAATTCGCGTCCTAATTATTTTTACTTTCCCAAAATATAAATTTTAATTTCTTAGTCATTTTCACTCATAATTAATTTATTAATAATAGTTTAATCGAGTTTTACAAAATACACGTCGGTTGGAATATAAATACATGTTGGGCCACCATGGGAAGCTTTCAACCACCGGAGAGACTTTGGAGAGAAACCAAGTGAGACAACATAAGATGAGAAGACACCGCATACAACTCAAAACCTTAAGGTGTCAAGTTAATGGGTGACTCAACTTAAAAATTCTTCACTCTTGTATTTTTTATGTGGGACTAACTTCATGCACTCCTCACACTTGCAACATTAACAATCTTTCCCTCAAGTGTACGTCGTCCAGATCACCCTTGCCAGAAAGACTTTTGATGCTTTACTTTGAATTCTCCTTAAACCACCAAACAAATTAACAATCAGCTCTGATACCACTTGTTGGACTACCAAGGGGAGCTTTTGACCACTAGGAAAACTTTATGGAAGAACCAAATGAGAGAACATAAGATGAGAATCCATCACATCCAACTCAAAAACTTAAGGTGTCATGTTAATGGGTCTCTCATCTTATAAACTCCTCACTCTTTCTTGTTTTCTTTGATGTGTGACTAACTTCATACACTCCTCACACTTGCAACATTAACAATACATATTGAAAATAAATTAAATCATATATGTATTATACACAAATACAAATGAAGATGTGCCTTGGAACTATAATAAAATTACTAGAAGGTCAAATTGTAATTTAAAGTAAATGCAGTTCCATAAACCAGTAAAAGTACGGTCGAGGTATTAGGAATAAATAGTTGTTAAACTGTATAAGAAATCTTCAAAGTTCCACATATAGATAAGTGTATATTTAGTCAACAGCAATTTTTATAAAAATCTCAAATTTAGCTGTAATCACTGTCAAATAAGAGGAAAACTGAATCAACAAATTCTCTAAGAATGAACTCGGAACCCAAAGTTAAAAGTCACAGCACATTAAGACAAGTTCAAGACTATATCAAAGAATACTTGAATCAAGAAGAACTCAAACAGAGGAAGACAGATGCATCAAGGATTCCAAACAAGCATATGCAACTGAGGCCAAACAAGAATGCATATGAATAGAGAAATAGAGTGGAAACATCAAATTACTTTTCAAGAGGAGTAGCAAACAAGAACTTCAAGTTAGGATATGAAAGAACAGGTACGTGTCCGGTAGCTAACCCGGACACAGTCTCTCTGTTGCGTTTTATTATCATTAGAGGGTATCTGCGCCCTGTCGCCATTAGAGGGTATCTACGCCCTGTCGCCATTAGAGGGTATCTGCGCCCTGTCGCCATTAGAGGGTATTGGTGCCCTGTCACCCTTACAACCAGAGAGAAAACACAAGCATACTCGCATACAACATTCATCTCAGCCATCCACCTTAAATTCACAATTCATTCGATTGCATACATGCATTTATACTCAACCATGGATCACCATCCATCTCAGCCATCCGGCTCACGGTTCAATCCAGAACCAGCCAATTTATCAATAAATACAGCCCTTCGGCTTAAGTTCATAATTCATAATCAGCCATACGGCTCACAACTCATTTGGCAATCAGCCATAGTTCAATAGCATACACGGCCATTCCGGCTCACAACAAAGCAACACTTCCACCATTCAACATCATCAAATTCATAAACCGGCATTTAAGCCATAAATCACTTTTCTCAAGCCATTTCACTTTGAAATCAAATTTCAACTCTTTTTAGCCTTGGCTTTAAAGATCTCATTTCTCAAATCATCTCAGGCTCATAAGCCAAATTTACTCAAAGTGAGTTCCCTTTTTAAAACAAAGCCACT
>NC_029785.2:4175289-4179722 GCF_000816755.2 Arachis ipaensis
AATCATTTTTCAAAACCAGATCAATTAAAGCAACCCAGGCTGGATTTCAAGAGCATTCTATCTTTCACATCATCAAAATAATTGACTCAATTCAAACCAATCCTCAACGGATTAAACTCATTTCAAATATTTAAAGAATCAACTTCAAACATTGCATTTCACAAGCCACACAACAATTCAGCCAAGCCAACATCCATAATTGTTCGAGTCAATCAAATAATACATAAGCCAGATACAATCACTAATTACACCATATCTCACATCAGTATCCATATGTAATAATTCTGATAATAAACTGTAGTTTTCGGAAAGCGCCCCTACCTCAACACGCAAATCCATAATCCAAACGCCTCATAAGTTCTTTCCGCCTCAACTCGAAATCACCAGCAACCAAAGCCTCAGCTCCCAGCCACTTTCGCAATAACCATAGCAACACTAATCGCAACATACAACAACCGAAACTCAATCTTATAGCAATTAATGCCACAAACCTCAGCGTGAGATAACGGAACAATAACAAAAGGGCTTTCCAATTGAAACGCTTACCGAACCGAAGAAGGAACGGCTGAACCGAAACAGCGACGGTCTTCGAACCGGTTCGGCGGCAGCCCGATAGCCACCTAAAGCGGCAGCGGTGACCTAAACAACATGCAGCGACAATGAGGTTCCCGGAAACTCAACGGAAAGGAGAATCAACTTAAAACCCTTACCGACATAATTTTCCGACGACGGCAGTGGCATTCCCGGCTGCCAGGCACGGCGGCGCAACTGATTTCTCCCCCGGGAACGGCTGTGACAGAACCAGCGTCTCCTTCTTCCGTTCACAATCCCAGCGGCAACCACAGTGGTGGTTCTGGTCAGCTTTGGCGGCAGTGGGCTCCGGCAACTTGCATAATCCCGAGGCAGAAGCAGACAGCAACTCCGGTGGTCTTCTCCGGCGACGACACCAGCCACCACGGGGACGGCGGCAGTGAGACCCCAACAGCGGCGAAACCCCACCTCCTCCCAGTCTCAGACGCGAGTTCTCCCTCTCCTCCACCCATCATGCTCGACGGCGACCACTACAGCCCCTTTCAGAGGAGCGACGGCGGCGAGGCGTGAAGCAGCACCCTTCCTTCTCTTCGCAGCGGCTCTATCGGCGAGAACAGCAGCGCCGTTGGAGGACATGGGAGCAGCAGTGGTCGAACAAGAACGCCATGAGGCTGAGGAAAAATGGCGGTGACGAGGGCTGAATGCGATCTGGGCACGGCGGCGAGGTGACCGGCGACAGTAGCGCGGCTCGTCCCTCCCCTGTTCGTAGCTCTGCTCCATCTCCCCCTTTCTGCTTCTGATTCATTTCTTTCATGGAAAAGGGAAAGAAACCGTGGGGTGCTGCTGTTGCTGGATGAGGGAAACATCGTGGGTGTGCTGTGCATTGAATTGAAGAAAAGGGGGGAGAGGTCTGCTGAGTATGGGAAAAAGGGGAAACCGGGTCGGTTACGGGTTACTGGGTTAGGGTTTCATTTTTGAAAATTAGGGTTAGGGGCATTTTAGTAATTTCAAATGAAATTGGGAAAAATATAGTAATTGAAACCCAATTTAAATCCAACACTATTTGTATATAGAAAAATACTATTTGCTCATCAATTTTACAAATTATTTTCAATAAAATGCCCAAATCTAAAAATTAGAAATAATATAATTAATTTCTCTATTTTCCAAAATAGTAGTATTAATATTTAAAATAATTATTTAATCCAAATCATATAGAAATCCTTATTATTTCACAACTACCAGCTTTATAATTTGAATATAGAAAATAATCCAATAATTGTGAAATTGGATAATAATCATAACTTATCTCAAATCCAATAAATCAAAACTTGCCTTAATTATCTTTAATAAAATAATTTCTGAAATTAAGGCTGTAAATAACTATATGATTTGAGACTTGATCATAAAAAGACTTTTCAAAGTTCTGGGTCTTACATTCTACCCACCTTATAAAAATTTTCGCCCTCGAAAATTGATACAAAATGAAAGAAATTCCATAACAGTTCACCCTTGAACACATTTAAGGAAGAAGCAAAAATATCTCAAAATATAATCATATATACGATTTTCAAATACTTTAATTGTCATAAGCATAAGGGTGTAAAGGTAGGAGTATGATTGCAAAGCAAACATTACAAGGTAGGCTCAATACAAAAAGGTGACATGGGCCAAACATGTGATAGTAAGGCAAGACATTGAAGATTATAAAACAGGATGAGGTTACAACGACGTGCTCAACATCTGCACACTAATCTCATCTCAACCTCAAAGTTTCAACTTTCCAACTCCTTCAAGAACTTTACAATCTTCATACTCAATCACAAGCCTGACAACCGCAAACCCATTCGCAAAGAACAAAACACCCACAACTCATACGTTGCACACCTACCGCTTCAACTTCTGTATACACATATCACGCCTTAAGGAACTAACGCATCGCGCTACTACGTCTACAAGTCGCACGTGATGTCAAAACAATTCTCGAGTCTACTCAGAAGGATGCAAGATTTAAAGAGGAGAGTCAAATATCAAGGATAATACTCAAAGAGTTGAGAGAATGTATCCAGTTCCAGAATAACAAGGACACTCAAACAATGAAGTTTGCTAGACTCAATTCAATTGACAACTTCAAAGATAACCCTTGGATCAAAGAAGTTCAATAGGATCAATAGGAAGAAAACCAGCGCATCATTTTGAGACAACTCAAGCTGAGTTGAAGAAGCATAAGGCTTACAGAAGAGAATATTTCAAACCCAAGATAAAGCTCACAAAACTCAAGAGCACAATTAAAAGTACTTCCGAATACATTGTTCATAAAAGAATCGAAAACTTGCGGAAAAACCACTTCGCAGTCTGAAATAGAAGGTTAAGTAACAACATCCTTCAAGAGAGTAAAAAAAGCATAATCGTGTCTTTGCTTTAATACAAATTCATGTTGAAGTAGACTTTGTAGAGTTCTAAAACAAAATGCACACAAGTTTGACCAATAGCTAAAATATTTCCTCAAATATTTTAGAAGGATAAGTAGGTGCACAACTTAACCAAAGGTAATTCATAAAACTCGGAAGAGAAATCAAATGCTTGTTCAAAAATTCCCAAAACCCATATTCAAACAAGCGTGTATAACATTTATAGCGGGGACAAAAGAGGAGGTTAAACTCTCTTTAGAAAGGAAATAAATTCCGAGGTAAAAAATTTTTTTTTTTTGCTTACAATCTGGTAAAGAAAATAGGTAGTGCGTTACAAACAAACCGATTTCCACTGAACAAAGAAGTTCTCCAAAGCCTCATTTAAAATAGCGCATGCCGATTTTTAAATTAACTTCATCAAAATTGAACAATGGTTTCAATTATAACCAAGCAACTGAAAAATAAGTTCAATTTAGAACTTATTCAAAGAGAATTCAATCTGCTTTATAAAATTCAAAACAAGTCTCCAAAAGTATACTTGAAATCACCATCTCGCAATAATATTCAAGAAAATTAGGATGTACTTGAAAAGGTGCCAAGCCATACAAGAAAAGATCTCAAATCAAAGTAGTTTAAACAAGATCCACTACGCATGAGACATCAAATAAGCTTTCAATTGATCCTAAAGAATACAAAAGTCATAGAAAAGACAACTCAATCATTAGTAATCTCTCAAGGATAAGTCTTCGACTAAAAACTCTGGTAGAGACAATGAGAGGATAAATGATGCACTATTTTGAAACGAATCAAACTTACTCATATAAGAATGAGATTCACAAAAGAGGACAAACCAAGATCAATGGCAATATTCACAAGATGTAAAAGATCAGTTAAAAAACAAAGTCAAGCATGACATTCATGGAGATGGAAGGCTTAAGGAAGACTTTCGTCCGTTCGTAAGAAGAATGCCATGAGTCCAACATTTTCAAAAGAACAACAATGGCATAAACCATATAGCATGCTAAATCAAACTCAATTCAAAATAAGTTAAGTAGAGCTTATCAAACAAAACTCAACCGAGACAAAAGTGGTAAATCCTTTCTTTTCAAAATTTTGAAAAATATTCAAATACATAATCAAATGAAGATGTGCCTTGGAACTATAATAAAATTACTAGAAGGTCAAATTGTAATTTAAAGTAAATGCAGTTCCATAAACCAGTAAAAGTACGGTCGAGGTATTAGGAATAAATAGTTGTTAAACTGTATAAGAAATCTTCAAAGTTCCACATATAGATAAGTGTATATTTAGTCAACAGCAATTTTTATAAAAATCTCAAATTTAGCTGTAATCACTGTCAAATAAGAGGAAAACTGAATCAACAAATTCTCTAAGAATGAACTCGGAACCCAAAGTTAAAAGTCACAGCACATTAAGACAAGTTCAAGACTATATCAAAGAATACTTGAATCAAGAAGAACTCAAACAGAG
>NC_029785.2:4179818-4181153 GCF_000816755.2 Arachis ipaensis
GACTCGAATAGAATTCAAGACACACAACTGAATATCCTCGAGAAATAGTTTTTAACGCTCCCAAAACCCGCGATTCACTTTACTCAAAACTCGCATTTCATCTATGATAACCCATCAGTGCTTCCATATACATAATTCACTAGTATTAAGCCGGCCAAACTTAATATCAGGAATTATGCAATGCAAGACTAACAGCGTTAATCAATAGACCGTCATGTGCATAAAGCTCTAATTCTCGTCATTCAACAAGACCTAATACATGACAAACGCTTAGAGTATGCAATTGAAGCATAGTCAGTCCATTCCTCAGGCTCTACAGGAAGAACTGCTCTGATACCATAATGTAACACCCTAACTACCAAAGCTCGCACTTCCGGCTGCGCGACTCTGATAGTTCGGACATTACGACGACACCTATATTATTTAATACTAAAATATGAGCCTGTTTAAAACTTTAAGCCGCAATACCGTTCCCAAAAATACTTTCGTGCGATAATGTACATCCATAAATACCATACAACTTACAACAATTCATAAAGAGTACATCCATATATATATATATATACATAATTATATATAAATAACTTTACAAGCATTAACCAATACAATTCCTATCCCTCTTACAGATTATATCAAGATAAAGGCGAGGGTACAATAAACCATAACTAAAACAATACAGAGCATCACAACAACAATTAGATAAGCTCTTCGTAGCTTCTGCGCCCATATCCTGAAAGGGGAAAAATGTAGGGGGGTGAGAACATCATCCTCGAAAGGGTTCTCAGTAGAGGGTTTTTGGGAATGACTGTAATAGGATACATGAAGATAACCGCACCAGTGATTCATAACCGTCTTATGCCTCCTTTCAAAAACAACGGTTTACAACGAAAGTAAAGTCGGAAATCTTTTCGGAAAGAAGAACGGTTCAATTCTCAAAAACTCAAAAGCCTTTCAAAACGGTTTATCTATGCAGAACCAAAATAGACTTTCATAATTTTATTCCAAACCAGAAACACAAAAGTGAAATCAACCATCGGTTCACCTCATTCCAACAACGGCCCTAGGCCCAAACAATCCAACCAGCAACCAATCACCACAGTCCAACAGAGTCCCAGTAGCAAACACAAATAGAAGGATGCAAGCACAAACAAACAGTTATTGCAAGTAGAACAATTAGCAATTAGTCACATAGGCAAACCAAGTATAATATACACACCCAAACAATGTCACATAAATGCATATGATGCATGCCTGTCCCTAGTGGCTGATGATATCATCTGTCGGTTACCAAGCCAACCCGACGTGTCCGGTAGCTAACCCGGACACAGTCTCTCT
>NC_029785.2:4185257-4193366 GCF_000816755.2 Arachis ipaensis
TTCGAGTCAATCAAATAATACATAAGGCAGATACAATCACTAATTACACCATATCTCACATCAGACATCAGTATTAATAATTCTGATAATAAACTGTAGTTTTCGGAAAGCGCCCCTACCTCAACACGCAAATCCATAATCCAAACGCCTCATAAGTTCTTTCTGCCTCAACTCGAAATCACCAGCAACCAAAGCCTCAGCTCCCAGCCACTTTCGCAATAACCATAGCAACACTAATCGTAACATACAACAACCGAAACTCAATCTTATAGCAATTAATGCCACAAACCTCAGCGTGAGATAACGGAACAATAACAAAAGGGCTTTCCAATTGAAACGCTTACCGAACCGAAGAAGGAACGGCTGAACCGAAACAGCGACGGTCTCCGAACCGGTTCGGCGGCAGCCCGATAGCCACCTAAAGCGGCAGCGGTGACCTAAACAACATGCAGCAACAATGAGGTTCCCGGAAACTCAACGGAAAGGAGAATCAACTTAAAACCCTTACCGACATAATTTTCTGGCGAAGGCAGTGGCATTCCCGGCTGCCAGGCATGGCGGCGCGACTGATTTCTCCCCCGGGAATGGCTGTGACAGAACCAGCGTCTCCTTCTTCCGTTCACAATCCCAGCGGCAACCACAGTGGTGGTTCTGGTCAGCTCTGGCGGCAGTGGGCTCCGGCAACTTGCATAATCCCGAGGCAGAAGCAGACAGCAACTCCGGTGGTCTTCTCCGGCGACGACACCAGCCACCACGGGGACGGCGGCGGTGAGACCCCAACAGCGGCGAAACCCCACCTCTTCCCAGTCTCAGACGCGAGTTCTCCCTCTCCTCCACCCATCATGCTCGACGGCGACCACTACAGCCCCTTTCAGAGGAGCGACGGCGGCGAGGCGTGAAGCAGCACCCTTCCTTCTCTTCGCAGCGGCTCTATCGGCGAGAACAGCAGCGCCGTTGGAGGACATGGGAGCAGCAGTGGTCGAACAAGAACGCCATGAGGCTGAGGAAAAATGGCGGTGACGAGGGCTGAATGCGATCTGGGCACGGCGGCGAGGTGACCGGCGTAGAAAAATATTTGCTCATCAATTTTACAAATTATTTTCAATAAAATGCCCAAATCTAAAAATTAGAAATAATATAATTAATTTCTCTATTTTCCAAAATAGCAGTATTAATATTTAAAATAATTATTTAATCCAAATCATATAGAAATCCTTATTATTTCACAACTACCAGCTTTATAATTTGAATATAGAAAATAATCCAATTATTGTGAAATTGGATAATAATCATAACTTATCTCAAATCCAATAAATCAAAACTTGCCTTAATTATCTTTAATAAAATAATTTCTGAAATTAAGGCTATAAATAACTATATGATTTGAGACTTGATCATAAAAAGACTTTTCAAAGTTCTGGGTCTTACATTTTCAGGCGGCATGGATACTTCATCAATCTTTCTCTTAGAGGTCTTTTCCATTTTAACCTAAAAAGAACAAAAGAGGATTTTATAGCTTAAATTTATTGAAGTAACACAAAATTCTATAAGACAAAGGAAATAAAAGCTAACTATCTATTGACGTATTATATGTACTACTAATTGACAATGCTATCACAGTCTATGCAGCTATATACATAGCAACGACAAACGAGTTCAATGGAAGTAATAGTATTAAATTTATATGAGTAACACAAAATTCTATAAGAGAAAAGAAATAGAAGCTAACCATCTATTGAGGGATTACGCATACTACTGATTGACAATGCTATTACTGTCTATGCAGCTATATGTATAGCGACAACAAACACGCTCTATAGAAGTAATAGTATTAAATTTACATAAGTAGCACAAAATTCTATAAGGGAATAGAAATGAATGCTAACTATCTATTGAGGTATTACGCGTACTACTGGTTGACAATGCCCATTAAGAAGATACCCATGGATTAGTGTATACATACACAAGGTAAGTTTAAACTATCAACGTTGGACTAAATTGACGAGTGAAGTAACCACTCGATCAACTCAAGTTAGTCGATGGTGTTTTTTTTCCATTGGTTACATGATATTTGTCATTCTTACTTTTAGATGTAAAACTTATTATTGAATTATCAGCTATGTATATCTTAAGTATATAAATTAAAAATAAAAATATAATATATGTTTTATATTTTAACAAATATTTTATATAGATGATTAATTTAGTAACTGATTTTTTGTGTACATCTAATATCGATTATGCTACGTGTACACGCAAATACATGTTTGGCTATTATGGGGAGCTTTCGACCATCGCAGAGACTTCAGAGAGAAACCAAAAGAGAGAACATAAGATAAAAAGACGCCACATCCAACTCAAAATTTTAAAGTGTCAAGTTAATGGGTGTCTCATCTTATAAACTCTTCACTCTTTTTTGTTTTCTTTGATGTGTGACTAACTTCATGTACTCCCCACACTTGTAATCCTCAAGTGTGAGCCTCCACATCAAGCATCAACTCCCCTTCTTTCTAACTCCTCCACCACATTTGAGTATTTGTCCATCACACCGCTGAACACGCCGCCTGGATTACCCTTGCCAGAAAGACTTTCGATCCGTCACTTTGAATGCTCTTTAAACCACCAGACCATTTAACCATAAGCTCTGATACCACTTTTTGGGCTACCAATGTGAGTTTTTTACCACTAGGGAGACTTTTAGGAAACAACCAAGTGAGAGAACATAAAATGAGAAGACACCACATCTAACTCAAAAACTTAAGGTGTCAAGTTAATGGGTCTCTCATCTCATAAACTCCCACTCTTCCTTTTTTTTCTTATGTGCGACTAATTTCATTCACTTTTCACACTTACAATATTAACAATACACATTGAAAATAAATTAAACCACATGTATTTATACACAAATACATTGATGACTGATTTCATTGATTATTTTAGTGTACGAATAATTTTTTTATTATTTATATAATGAAAATGGTAAGAATTTGGTTTACAATTTTTTAAAGTATCTTTCATCATATAAAATTTATAATTATTATATATAATATTTAATTAATAAACAAAAGACCAAATAATATTTAAATCCAACCAAACAAGAGAAAGTAGCATATGCGTTTGAAGTTCAATATTTCTAACCTTGATTTCAGTTTGAGCAAAGAAAATATGGCAGGTCAAAAGGATTCAATATTTCTAACCGTGGGGAGCTCTCAACCACCGACGAGATTTCGAGGAGAAATCAAGCAAGAAAACACGAGATAAGATGACACGACATCTAAATCAAAACTTTAAGGTAGTAAGTTAATGGATCTCTCATTTTATAAACTTCTCACTCTTCCTTGCTTTTAATCTCCCCCTAAGTGTGAGCCTCCACATCAAGCATCAACTCTCCCTTTTTCTAGCTCCTCCACCACGAGTATTCGTCCATCACACCTCTCCAACCACATTGCGGGACACACCGCCCGGATCACCTTTGCCGGAAAGACTTTCGATACTTCACCTTGAATACTCTTTAAACCAGACCGATTAACTATCGGCTCTGATACCACTTGTTGGGTCACCGTGGAGAGCTCTCAACCATCGGGGAGATTTCGGAGAGGAATCAAGCGAGAGAACATAAGATGAGATGACACCACATCCAACTCAAAACCTTAAGGTAGTAAGTTAATGGATCTCTCATCTTATAAACTTCTCACTATTCCTTACTTTCTTTGATGTGGGACTAACTTTATACACTACTCACACTTGCAATATTAACAATTTCTGCTCTATTCTTCTCCACCTCCATTGAAAATTCAATTTTTTAATTAATAATGCCAAAAAAAACAAAAGGAACAGATAAATAGAATTGTAACGTATTTTGTATTTTGTATTTCTTGCACCGTATTAGTGAGTTTAGGGTATTCTAAATTTTAAAGGTTAAGTACTTTTTTCGTCCCTAACGTCTTGTGTGAAAATCAAAATCGTCCCCGACCTTTTTTTCTTATTAAAATCATCCTCAACATTACTGAACGTTTTAAAATCATCCTTTTTCATCATCTCTCCCCTTTACTCTCCTCTGTTTACCTCTTCGGCTCCTCCCTCCTCCCTCTTCCCTGTTCCACTCTCTCCACCCAAATCTTCTTCAACAACAACTACTATTTTTTTATTTCAAAAAATTAAACAAAGCTAACACAACATCAATAATAATATATTCAGATTCCACCCAAATCTTCAACAGCAACAACTATTTTAGATTCAAAAATCCATCAACAATAATAATACCAATTCAAATTTAAGACAAAAAAAATCAAGAGAAAAGAACGCAGAAAAGAGATAAGAGAGAAAAGGGGAACTCAGAGAATAGGGGTGGTGTTGCTGCCGTCCATTGCCCAGCGGCCAAAGCTGAAATGATGTCGTTGAGATCGATGCCGATATGGTTGTCGTTGAGGGCTAAGGAGAGGCCGAGATTGCCGAAAAAGTGGTCGTCGTGGGAGATGAAGAATGTGAGGCCAACGTCAATGGAGGAAGGGTAGAGGTTGGTGATGGAGAGGGAGAAGAAGGTGGAGAAGGAGGTAGGGGCGGAGATGGTAAGGTGGCAAAAAGAGAGAGAAGAAGAATTGTGGTTGTAGTTGAGAAGGGGGTTCCGAAGAGAGAGAGGTAGGAGGAATGGTAGGAAGAAGGGGGGATGGGAGGGAAAAAAGGGAAGAGATACGGAGATGGGAGTGGAGGTGGGGGTGGGGGTTTGAGGGGGGTTTGTTTTTGGTTTTTAATATTATATTTATTAATTTTAAGGGTAATTTAGTCAAGAAATTAAAATTGAAGTAGAAAAGGATGATTTTATAACGTTTTGTAACGTTAAGGATGATTTTAATAAGAAAAAAAGGTCGGAGACGATTTTGATTTTCACCCAAGACGTTAAGGACGAAAAAAAGTACTTAACCCAAATTTTAATAATATAAGTGGTTAACAATGTTAATTGCTATTCTAGTGTAGACATTGTATTGTTGTTGAAAAAATCTATTCAAAATTAATAGTTTTCAATACGTTCTGAACTAGTTGCACAAAATAGTATTGTGGTTGTAATTGCAATTAAAATTTTGGCACATTAGTAACATGAATGTTTAAATTTAAGATCTTATATACATTAATCAAGTCTCTTGTCATCAAACCATTCTTAATGGCTATGTTGTACTAATAATATAAAAATATTTTAAACAATCATCTAACTATGCATTGTTATATCAACAAAAATAATTAATTTTTAAATAAAATACTTAAAATAGCATCTAAGCATATAGGGATATTATATGTGAAACGGATTGCCTTGACATTCTGCCCATCATGCATGAGCTTACAAGTGGGTATTCATCTGAAGTAATAGATTTGGTTCACAAGATTCAGGAGCTTTTATCTCGTCATTGGCTTGTTCACGTTGAGTGGGTGTGCCGAGAAGCAAATTGAGCTACGGATTGGATGGCTAGATATGGTGCCAAGAGTAACTCTAATCATATTTTTTGGTGTGAGCCTTGTGCTGATCTCCAGTAAATCATTCGCTTGGATATAGGATAGTGTTTGCTTTGTTTCTTTCCATGTTTAGACACCAAAAAAATACATTAACTACACTGGGTTTTTAGAAACAAGTTTTTTTTTCTCTTTCTGTTTTTAGATTATTTTTACAATTATTATTCTAAAATTTAATTCCAGATGATATTTTCAAATTACTCAAATTTAAGTTAGATAATTAAATCAAGCCAAAGTATCAAAATAAAAGAATTGAAGCCAGCCTATTTAAGTTTGACAAATTAAACATAAAAAAGATGTAATATATCATAAACAAATTGAAGCTAATTTGAGTTTTTGTTAGCCTCAAACAAAATATAAAACTTTGTCATATTACAAAATGTGAGCTGAGTAACTTGAAACATCAATAGTCACTTGGTTCTGACTTTACAATGTCATAATTTGGAGTTGATCCTTGTCTATTATCGGTCAAATTTTTCATCCCTGCTTGGTTCTCATATCTCACTCCTTTGTTATTAGCCATCAAAATATGGGTCTGATTCTCTGATTGTAGGCCTATATTAGTTTCTCTTGTTATTAAGGTTCCCACTACTCCATTTGGAATTGTTTGAAACCAAAGATACTATAGTTAAAGACTAGTAAAGGTAAAATCATACAGCTAAAAAATATAATGCTACAAAATAATATATTAAGAAAGGATCAGTATCTTTTTCGTTTTTAAGATTTATGGTAAAAATCAAAATCATTCCTAAGGTCTTTTTATTATTAAAGTAGGAGTGAAAAAATTATTTCTTAATAACTATTAAGAAGATATCAATAGATTATTGCATAAACAACACAAGTTCAAAAACTATTAACATTGGATTAAGTTGATGAGTGAAGTAAGTAACCACTCAATCGACTCAAGTTAGTAGATAGTTTTTTTTTGTTGGTTGCATGATATTTGACATTCTTATTTTTAGATGTAAAACTTGTTATTGAATCATCAATTATGTACATCTTAAATATATAAATTAAGATAAATATACTACTTGTATATCAAAATTAACCATTATGTATTTGTATATTTTTAACTCATTTTTAATATGTACTATATATTCTAATAATTTTGCTAGGTAGACAACGGAGGTGTGGACAACACTGAACAACAGATCTATTAGGGTCCATCCCAAGACCACTAAAGATGAAAAAAAAAACATCCCAATTACACTTTCACCTTTCACCTTCTCCTTTACCCTCTTTTCACTTTTACCATTCACCAACTCTTAACCCTATTTTCATCGTATCCATCTTGCTCCACCCATTGCTGTCACGTCGTCGCCATCACCGGCAAGGAAGTGTCTTAGCGCCGCTGCATTCACCCAGGTCGTCTCAACTTCTGTGCCGTCCTACCTCACTCCACAATGGAACCCTAGAAGCCGCGATGCGACGTCAATCAGCAGCGTCGTCATTGCCGCATCAGTCGCACAGTGGAATCCATCGTTCGCGCGACTCCTAGCCACTGAAGAACCCCACTCGAATGTAGTTGCTACCTCACCAAACTAGGGTGGTCGTGAGGTCTCTGTTGTTTCATAACACTTTGTACGCGCTGTCTCTACATACCTTTCCAAACCAGATTCGCCACGCCTCTACTGCGCCGTGCCTCCCGAATACTTCCGCCGTTGCTGCCCGTCATCGTATCACCATTCCAAAAGCTGGTAAGTGTAACTGTTCCAAAAGCTATTATTTGTTACATTTAATTGATGGATGTTTACTCGAAGCCATGGATTATGTTTGAACGTAGAATCCACACTAAAATAGTTGGTTTTTTTATTGCTGCAAAATACAATGCATCATTTTTTTTATCCTAGATGGTTCTTTACTAATTTGATGGACGAAATAGTTAGATTTTTTTTTTTGTCATTGTGGGATGTATCTTTTTAGGTAAATTAGATGTTACTTTTTTTTAGATAGATATTTCTTTGATTTTAGGTGGATGTTTCTTTTTTTAAATAGATGTTTCTTTGATTAGATGCGAAATGTTTCTTTTCTAAGATAGATGCTTCTTTGAGGAGGATGGGCACGCGGTGCGGCGGAGGACGACGATACGTGGGAGGAAAAGGCAATGCCGACACTGAGGAGGGAAGAAGAAGAAGATTAGGGTAGAGGCGCAACAAATGGCAGCACCGAGAGAGATCAAGGTTTGTGGGGCGAGTATGAGTGAAAATATAATTAGGTTAAATTTTGATTATAATTAGTAAAAATTTGATTTTTTTAAATTAATTTAAAGTTCTTTTTTTAACCTATTGTTTGCGTTATTTAGTATAAGCGTTATTCTCGTATACTTTCTCATATTTTAACATGTATTTTATTTTAATGAATGGTTTTAATATACATTTAACAACATGGTTAAAATTAAAAATATTAAAAGTTATTTTATTTTTCTCTTTTTTCATTAATTAACGATTGTTTGTAATATTAATATCTTTTGACTACTCTATCTTAATATTTAAGCATTAATGAGAGAAAATAATAGATACATTATATATTATTTAATTTATTTTCAATGTATATTTTTATATTTTAACATATATTTTATATAAGTGATTAATTTAATAGCTAATTTTT
>NC_029785.2:4193389-4198510 GCF_000816755.2 Arachis ipaensis
AAGAAATAATAATATTTAAATCCAACTAAACAAGTGAAAGTAGTATATGCATTTGAAGTTCAATATTTCTACTCTTGATTTGAGTTTGAGCAAAGAAAATGTCGCAGGTCAAAAGAATTCAGTTTGCTTTGTACATAAGCTTAACGTTAGTGCCAATATTGCTCATAAATTTTTTTTTCTCATTACTTGTTCTATTTGAAGCTCAATTAACTTCATCATTTCTACTCTATTCTTCTCCATCTCCACTGAAAATATAATTTTTTAATTAATAATGAAAAAAAAACCAAAAGAAATAGATAAATAGAATTGTGGATATACAAATTTATGGAGTCTAATAAACAATATATTTTTTAAAGAACTCTTTTAAAAGGGTAATCCATATGAGCCGAATGTTATTATATAATTTGTAATTATTTTTTTTATATAATCCATTTATTTCAAATATTAGGTTCTTATTTAACTAAAAAATAAAAAATCTAGAATCATTACATTCTTGTAGTGTATTCTACCCTTCACTAATAGCTATTTGTAGTTTTAGTTTATTCTACTCCAACAACAATAAAAGATGTTCATCTCTGAGGGTATTATTTTTTTTAACAAGATAGCTATTTCATCCTATATATCAAAATCTCAAAATCCAAAATTATCATAAAACAGGAAAAATGCATATCTATTAAATCACTTTTATTTAAGAGAAAAGTACTATTTAAAAAACAGAACAAAAATTACTTATAAGTTATAACAATTTGTTAAAAAAATTACTAAAAGAATATATATGTATATACACATATATTAACAGCAATAATAACTCCCGTTTTATCTCTAAAGCTTTTAGTTTTCCTTAATTCCAAAATTACCACATAGAGTTCTTTCTTGATTTTGGAGTCATGTGCTAAAACTCGATATGAATCGATCTACACATAGTAGAAAATGAAAAAAAAAATCCAGCAAGAAATAAAAGAATCTAATTTTTTACGCATGTTTGGCTTGATATTTTTTTGGAAATCTTAGGGTTGTTTGTTTTTTATTTTTATTTTTGAAGGTTTTGTGAGAAAATAGTAAAAATATTGAAGAATTAAATTATTTTTTAATTTTTAAATTTAAAAAAAATGAAAATAATAATATTAATAAAACTTTCTTTTATTTTAAAATTATTTTAAAAAATTTAAATTATAAATTAATCTAAAAGGTACACATACAAAAATCTAAACAACTATATATTTGTAATTAGCATATACTTTTCGAGACTCTCAGAAGCATTTTCTTCTTGTTTGAATTCACACCAACATCACTTGTGTTGTGAGTTGAATTCACAACATCATCAGAATTGGAAAGCTATAGTACAGTTGTCAGAATCGAACTGGTCAGGTTATAAATTTATTGGTTCATTAGTTCAACCGATGAATTATTAATTGAACCGACAAAATTGGTCTTACGTAAAAAAATATAAAATAATCAAAAACCTAAAATTAAAATTTAAAATACATATATCTTCACTAATATTTTAAAAGAATAGCATAGCTCAATAGCAAGGGAAGTATACAGTAACAAGGAGGACCTAGGTTGAAACCACATCTTTATTAATTTTAGAATTTTCTCTTAAGCAGTTTGGTGGACTGGTTTTGGTCAAAATTTTTACCGACTTTGACTAGTTTACACTGGTTCTTGTCCTTATACGATTCTAAGACTAGACTAGACCGATTGAGGATTCGATTCATCGGTTTTCTGGTTAAATCGACCGGTCCAGTCTAATTTTTACAACTATGAGTTGGAGATTTGGGTTATTGGTTGACCTACTACTGTTGCTTGAACCTGTAAAGCCAAGGCCTTTGTTCCAATAAAGATGTCATGGTTGTGGAAATGACTCAACTATCCTTGGTCTCATAAGCTTTGATGATGGATTTTCACTTTTTCAGGTGGCATGTATACTGTAAAACCCAGTTAATTAACGGCTAATTAACCTATAAATGAGAATTTATTCTAGAAATCCAAAAAATATGATTTTTTATGGCTTAATATGATAGAGAAGATTGAGACGAGAATTTCGATACCAATTTTATAGAAATCGGACCAAGATTAGACCAAACGGACCAAACCGGGCCAACCAGACTCAAAGTGGGCCCTTGGCCCAATATAACTAAACCAAAACCCTAATTTTCAGCACTCTCTCTCCTCATTTATCACTCAAACATGCTGAAAATGGAGGCCAAGGGGGGAAGAACTCTCTCTCAAGTTCTTTCTCTCATTTGATCTTCAAACCACCATAACTTTTGATCTAGAGCTCCGATTGTCGCACCGTTTGCGGCCACGTATTCACCGCAGAGAGCTCTACAAAATCCATACAATCAATCTTGAGGTAAGCCACGTTTTTTTCTTCGAATTCCAGCCCTTGTTTTCGAGTTTTATGGACAAAAATGTTGAGATTTTGGGCTCTTTGATGTTATAGGACCTAACTCTCTTGAAGGAGAAGGTTAATCTTATCTCTTTGGACCTTGGATGTGGTAAGATTCTCAATTCTAGTATAATTTGTGGTTCTATGATATTTGGATTTTGAGATGTTGTGTATGGGTATGATGATTGTGGCTTAGGTTGTGTGTATGTGGGTATTGTAGCTTGATTGAAACTTTGAAAAGCTTGAAAAGGGATTTTGGTGGTAAAAATCTGTTCTTGAAGGTGTTGAGACCTTGAGAGCTTGTGAAAAAGTGGTTTGGAAGTGCTCCGGTTGAGCTTGGAAAATTGGCTAAGATATGATCTCGATTTCTCGTATCTAAAATGTAATGTGGTAGGAAATACTTAGGCTAGAGGCCCTAAGATAGGCATTAAATTGTTGATGTTATTGAATGGTTGAGATATATGATGTGATCATATATGTGATTATGAATATTGATGCCTTGATTGTGTGATATATGAGAAAATGTATGTTGTGATATATGCTTGATGAATGATTGAGGTTGAATTTTGTGGGTGGAACCATGATGATGGTGAGTATGATATTGGTTGATTTTGATGGTTGATTGGAAATGGTATTATTGGAAATTGGGATGAGGAAGGATGTATGACATGTTATTGTGTTTGTCCTTTAGCCATTTGGTTGAGAAGTGTTAAAATGGTTGGATGGTGGTTTTGGGAATTATGGTAAAGTGTTAATGTGTGAGTTGAGGAGGCTTGATGTTGATTTTGGTATATTTTGATTGATTTCAAAAAGGGATGAAATTGACATGTTTTGGTTGATTTTGAAAAGGGTTGCAAATGGCTTATTTTGAAAATGGCACCTTCTGGTTTTGTATGAAAACATGATTTTTGGGCATACTTTAATGGGATATAACTTGGACTCTGAATCCCCGTTTTGTACCAAATTTGTTTAGAACTGAAATTGGGTCCGGGGTGGTTATGCTGTTTGAAGAACGGGCGAAAAATGTTTTAAAACGATGAAGTTATGTTCGTTGGAAATTTGGGGGTTTAATTTGTGATTTCTGAAGCTTTTAACTTAGGAAAATTCTTAGCAGAATACCCCTCCACGCGTAGGTGTGATTGACGCGTGCGCGTCGTTTTTCAGAAAAACGCCATCCACGTGTGCGCGTGGCTCACGCATACGCGTCGATGTGCTATAATGGTTGCCCAGCCAAAATTCCCGAGAGTTGTGTGAGCATTGTGCCAGTTCTGTGCGTGGGGCACAAACGCACCCACGCGTGTGCGTGGCTGACGCGTAGGCATCCCTTGACTGTTTTCCCATCCACGCGTGCGCGTGGGCGACGCATACACGTCGATTAACTTTTGGCCATCCATGAGTGTGCGTGGAGGAAACGTACGCATGGCTCTGTTTTCATCCCAAAGTTGATTTTTGAGTTTTAAAAGCCAAATTTCATACTTCTAAGCCTCCGATCTCACCCCTTATGTCTTAGATCATTATGATATGCCTAGCAGTGAGAAAGGAGCTAGGGAATGTGGTAACTTGCGAATGAAGCAAGGGAAAAAGTTATGATCAATGATGATCAAAAATAATTATATGAGATACAGAGGATGGCAGTGGAAGTGTTGTATGTGCAATGAGCCGATAGGCTGTATTTGTTGATACATTGGCTGGTTCTGGATTGAACTGTGAGCTGGATGGCTGAGTTTGTTGCCGAGTTACTGTGGAGCCATTATTGATTATGGCCGAGTATAAATGCATATATACTGTTGAATGAAATGTGAATGTTGCACTTTCACTAACTGAGATACAAGTTTCCCTGGGTGAAAGCAGTGGCTAGCCACCACGTACTCCAGGTGGAGACTCGATACTCTGCTGACCCTATGTCGTAAGTGTGGCCGGACACTGTGAAAGTTTCAGATGAGCTCGCCCCCGTGAATATACACCAATGAGGGTGTTAGATATGGATCATGATTATGATCAGTGATCACGATTATGTTGAGTATAACTCGAGTTGGGGATGCGCGACAGAGGGACAGTCCAATGGTTAGCTACCAGGACTTGTCGGGTTGGCTATATAACCGACAAATGATATCATCAGCCATTAGGGACAGGCATTCATCATATTGCATACTACGTGATTTGTTTGAGATTGTCTAATTGACTGCATATTACTTGCTAATTGTCTAAATGCCTTATTTGTTCCTATTTGTATATCTCTTGTCTGATATAACTGTGTTTGCCGTATTATACTCCTGCTGGTGGTTGGGAGGTTTGAAGGATTTGGAAAGAAAAGTATCAGTTAGACTGAAGAATCTTTAGTCAGTTGTCCTTTTTGGTTTAGTCTGATTATAAGCTTTGATTTATCTGGTGGAAGTTCTAGGATTGCCTTCGGCTTTCCTCTGATATTACATGTTAAATATGTGAGAACTGTTACCATGCTGGAAACCTCCGGTTCTCACCTATGCGGATTTTGTGGTTTTCAGATGCAGGACATGAGACTTCTCGCTGAGACGTGCTGGAGACTTCTGGATTAGCGAAGATCCTTTATTCTTGGGATACTATTTTGGTTCATATGTTTTGCTTAGATACTTTTATCTCTATTAAATAATACAAACTGTGATGACTCCTCTTAGAGGGAATTTTGGAGAGTAGGTTTTCTTGTATTTATGTCCCTTTGGGTTTCCTTTGGGGTTTTCTTTTTTATATAT
>NC_029785.2:4198583-4213237 GCF_000816755.2 Arachis ipaensis
TCTACTTTTATTTTTAAATGGTTCTACTACAAATAAATTACACTCAATTGATTAAAGTCTCAAATTAACTTTTTTTTTTCTATTATTTTTACTATTATTTAACCTAATTAAATTTAATTTTTGTACAGTTATTCTTTTATTTTCTTAAACTCTTTTTTTATTTTTATATTTTTTACATTTTTTCTATTTCTTATCTAATTGTCATCTTCTGTTCATCAAAAGGTAAATTTTAAATTCTCTATATTTTTTTATATAACTTCTTATGACTCTATGTATCTTCCAATTTCATTATTTTTCTTTTTGATATTTTCAATAACAAATTTTAATTCAAACAATTATAGTTTAGGTATTAATCTAATATTTCTCTTCATGACTTTATATAGAAAAAAGATGAATGAAAATTTTAATGAGTTAAGATTTGTATATATATAATTGGAAAAAAAAATTGAAAACAGATTTTAGCCTATCGAAAGCTGCTTTATTTAATATTTTTAAAATAACTAAAACTATTTTTTTAAAAAAAGAATATTGACTATTTTATAAAATTTCTACAAATTTGTGAAAGTCATATTTTCAATAAAAAACATTTTTATTTTATTTGTTAAAAAAATTAAAACAAGTCAAATACTTTCATAATGCCTTGACCTATTTGACATTGATGAAGTGCACTGCAAAATGAAATTTATAACTAAACAATGTTAATACCACATTACCAAATACCAATGGTGTACCAAGAAAGATATGTTAAATAATCTAAATTTTAATACCCCGGAATGCAAATAGTCTATTTTACTAAAATAAAACAAAGCTACTTATTCTTTGAAACCAAAAAAGTAAAAATAAAAAAACAAACAAGGTCATAATGCTTGAAATGTTTCCAAACTTTAAGGTGTTAGCAAACATTATAAAAATTTAAGTAAATTGCCAAACTCTTAGTACTAATTTGGTGGTGTATTTAATTTGCATTGCAGCTAAGCACATCTCCCAGAGCTCATTGCCTTTGATTTTTATTTTGAGTAAACCCAATGATGATCAAAACTGCTGTTCAACATCAAAAACGAAAAGGAGAGGAAAAAATAAAACAATTAGAGATTAATTGAAAGTAATAAAAGTGTATTATAAACTAGATTAAATTAAATCTATGTACATAATATAATTCTTTTTGCGCTATCTTAAAATACTCATTAAATCTTAAATTTCGTCATTGTAAAACAGTACGAATATTCTGTGAATTTTCGTCGAATATTATGACGCCAAATCCGATAGAAGTTACAGTTAAAAAAATCCGACAATAATTCTAATGATAAAAAACGCTTTTATGATATTTCACATGTATAATTATATATCATCTTCTGCAAATATTTTATTATATTTTCTCTGGATTGAATTACCAATATCTAAGTTATATATTATGAAAAATGTGACTATTCAAAACCCACTACTCTGGTTCATAATCTTCATATACATACAAAATTAAGAATTCTGCTATTATTGTCTATGATGATATGTTCTTAGTTCTTACCTTGAATTTGAGTAAACATTATCAGAAGGTGGAGTTGGCATTGAATTAATTGCATGTTCTAAGTTTTGAGACTGTTTGATCATTTGGAGTCTTTTCATCACCAACCTCTTCACTTCTGCTTTGTTATGTTCAATTTGATCTAAAATAAAACATAGGTCAAATCAGCTCTATAGTTGAGACATAATAACATTAGGGAAATCATCAATTTACAGGATCCAATAATCATTTATAAGTTTTTCAAATTTGGTCTACAATTTTTCTTTTCTAAAATATCTTTCATAATATATTTATGAGTAAAGTATCGATTTTGTCCCCAACGTTTGGAGTAAGTCCCAAAATTGTCTCTAACGTTTCAATCGTCCTATTTAGGTCCCTAACGTTTCAAAATTAACTCAATGTTGTCCTGCCGTTAGGGATCCGTTAACAGAATTGACGGCAGAACAAAATTGAGACGATTTTGAAACCTTCGGGACTCAAATAGGACAAAAATGTTGGAAACAAAAACGATACATAGAAATAAATTTTAATTTTATCTTTCAATAATATCAATTTTTTACTATACATAGTATTCAATTATTTTTTAATCTCATCTAAGTAAATTACACTTAGTCACATTACTTTCATTCTAAATAAATTTTTTTTTTTATAATTTTACGGATAAGTATTATTTTGGTCCCTAACGTTTAGGGTCAGAATCGAAACCGTCCCCAACGTAATTTTCAATTTAAAATTGTTCCCAACGTTTTATTTGATATTAAAATCGTCCTTTTGTATAAAATATTTTTATAAATGACAAAAATACCCCTTATCCCCAACCTTTCACTCTTCAAGCAAAGAACATGAATCCCAAAAGTTGCATATCTGAAGAACAAGTCTTCTATTTTTCATCTCCTTCTTCTCAGTGGTTCCAGATCTACACGCCACATGAACCCCAAACCCTCTCTATCCCGAGAAACTCTCTTCAAACAAAAAACATAAACACAACCCTCGATCTCTCTTGCTGAACGGCGATCATGAAGGAAAGCATTCGCTCGCCGGAATCTCCACCGTGACTCGTGACTCACGACCGAAACAATGATGAAGATGACAGAAAACTGCGGTGACTCATGACTACCTGACTCGTCCTCGCCAGAACCTCCACCGTCACCGGCAAAATCTTCTTCCCCTCCCTTCCGTTTTCAGTTCCACTCCAGTTCAGTTCTCGCGGACAGATCCGAACCGTTATAACTTCTCCAGGTTGAGTCTCCGCTCCGACTTGAGGCTCCACAAGAGCTCCGCACAGCAGTGATTGGCGCCGATGACTCAACACTGGCAGCAGCACGCATGTCTTCCTCTTTCGGCAGCGAAGTTAGTTTCACGACTCCCCCTTCTTCAATTAACATTTGTTGCTCTGCTTTGTTTCCTTCTTTGATTAACTATGTTTTTTATTAGTTGCATCTCTTGTGAATGAGATATTGCACGGTTATATTAGAGATGTTTTTTATTGATTATGTTTTTGAAAGACGTTTTAATGATGCCTCCCATTTTTTGTTCTTTTAATTAGAGATGAATTTGGAGATTTTTTATTCTTGTAATTAAATCTGAATTTTGTTAATGGAAGAAGAAGAGAATTTTAGTTCTGAATTTTGTTAATGGTTCTAAATTTGGTTAATGGAGGAAAAAGTAATTTTGTTAATGATTATCAATTTTGATAATGGAAGAAGAAGAAGAGTGAAAGGTTGGGGATAAGGGGTATTTTTGTTATTTAAATAAACTTTATACATTTATTCTAAATAAATAATATAATGTGATTAGAATGAAAGTGTAAAATTATAAAAAAAATTAATTTATTTAGAATGAAAGTAATGTGATTAACTGTAATTTACTTAGACGTGATTAAAAAATAATTAAATACTATATGTACAGTAAAAAATTGATATTATTGAAGGATAAAATTAAAATTTATTTCTATGTATCGTTTTTGTCCCCAACGTTTTCGTTCTATTTAAGTCCCTAACGTTTCAAAATCGTCTCAATTTTGTCCCACCGCCAATTCTATTATCAGATCCCTAATGGCAAGACAACATTGAGTCAATTTTAAAATGTTAGGGACTTAAATAGGATGATTGAAACTAGGGGTGTGCATGGCCCGGCCCGGCCCGAAGACCCGGCCCGGTCCCAAACACTTTAGGGGCTAATTTGATGTGATTTCATCAGGTCTAGGGTCGGGTATGGGTCTCAAAAGTAGACCCGGTCATTATTTCGGGTCGGGTCCGGGCCATAGCTCGGGTCACCCGAAATCGGCCCGGTGGCCCGGTCATCATACATAATTAATATTTTGTGTTATTAGTGATGGATAATGGCTATTATTATGTGAAATTTAAGTATTGTAAACCTTAATATTTTGTATTATTAGTCATTATATATAAGACTATAAGTTAATATTTTATGTTTAAAATGCATAAAACTTTAGACTAATGCATAATCTTGTGTTATTTATATTGATTTAAATATTTGGTGTTATTAGGCAATATTAGTATTGATTATGGTTATACTTTAAGCTTAGAGAAGAGTTAGTTCTTATTATATTTTTCTAAGTGAATTTATCATGTCAAATAATGGTTAGAGTCTTGGAAATTTGGATATTTTTACATGCTAACTTACAAGAAGATATCAAGGTAATATAATGTTAACGGCCCGGTTTTTACCCGGTATAATCGTGGCCCGAAAGTGTATAGGTTTCATCGGGTCTAGGATCGGGTTCGGGTCTAACAAATAGACCCGGTATATATTTCGGGCCGGGTCTGGGTCACATCAAACCTGGTTTCACCCGGCCCATGCACACCCCTAATTGAAACGTTAGGAACAACTTTGGAACTTATCCCAAATATTAAGGACAAAAAAGATACTTTCAAATTTTATATGGGTGACTTCTACGATGTTTGGTAACATTTTTTTTATTATTCTAAACATATAGCAACATTTTTAAATTTGATCACACTTTTTTCTTCAAAAAAAATAATTTGATCGCACCCTTTTTAAAAGTAAATCGTTAATTGGTTCTGATACCAAAATTTTAAAACAATTTTTTTTAATTAATTGTTCGATTTCCTTTATTAATGATCTATTTTCTTTAGGATTAAATTTTTTCTATTTTTATTCATTTATCTTTTTTATAACATGTATACTCTATATTTCTTCAAGAAAATCAGCTATATTATTTAGTTCAAAATAAATCTATAATTAAGATGTGATAAATTACTACACGATGACAATTTTTCAAAGTACCGTGAGAAATACAGGTTAGGATTTTGGATTTTTTAAATAAAATTTATTGTAGAATTAAAATTTTGCACAAAATTATTTTGTATTAATTTTAAAAATTTCATGTCATTAGAATTAGCATTTGTTAAATTAATGTTTTTTATTAATAATTCAATAGGATTGTTTCATGCAATTTTATCTATACTTTTTGTTAGAGAATCGTTAGAATCAATTTAGATCAATTAGTATCGTCTATATTTATATAGCATATTTGTATATTAATTATAGGATTCTATGTCTTTATTACTTTGATTCATCTAGCACCTATAAATACCCCTTGTATATTGTACCTTTTCAACAGACTGAATAATATACAAAAACACTTTTCTCAACTTGGTCTCTTATTTCTAACATGGTATCAAGAGTCTAAAGTTTTTTTTTTTCAATGAAATTTTGTTCATAGCCTCTTTATTTTTCTCTTCCGACCGTGCCTCTTTGCTCTTGTTTTTCAATCTGTTTCCGACGCTTTGGTTCGTCACCTCCAGCATCATCGTGATCTTCTCTTCATCAGCTTTCCAACGCCGCCGACATCGCCGATAGAATCCTCCGGACACGCCATCACGCGCCGCTGGAACCTTGCTGCCCACCTCCATTGTTTCTCATTCCAGAAGCTTCAGCAGCCGTTGGATCTTGGTGCCGATCGGATGTTCCTGGCACTTCCACGTGTCGCACGGAAGGCATCCTTGGTTGACCCGTGAAACCAGTGACCCGCGAACAACCGACCCGCCCTGCTGGTTGACCCGCGTTCCACCTCATCGCCAGCGTGTCATCTCGCTCCTCTCAGGCGCCGCCACGTGTCATCGTTCTGTCGACGTGGCGCTGATGTCACTACTGACGTGGCGCTGACGTGGCAGACAAGCGGGACCCTCCCTAAGATTTCTTAGTGAGCTCTTTTCGATTTTGCACTCTGTTTTCTCATTTTCTGCCCCGAATTTGCAGTTTCTTCTCCCTTTTGCTATTATTTCTATTACTATGGAAAAACCGGATGTCTTTCAGCCTATCCCTGTTATCCTTAATGGCTCCAACTATGCACATTGGGTTGAAGCTATGTGAGGATTTCTTAAAGGGCGAAAATTATGGCGATATGTGACTGGTGATATTGCCTGTCCTGTCAAGCCAACTATGACTGACAAATCCAAAGATGGTGCCTCCAAATCCAAGGAGGATGCTGAGAAGGACTATGCAGAGAAATTGGAAGATTGGGATAGTAAAAATCATCAGATCATCACTTGGTTCCGCAACACTTCTACTCCTGGCATTCATTTACAGTTTGGGCATTTTGAAACTGCTAAAGAGGTATGGGATCTTTGGCAAAACGTTACACTATTTCTAATCTCTTTCATCAATACCAACTGCTTAAGGAACTTCATAGCCTTAAGCAAGAACGTGGCCAAGCAGTTTTTGATTTTCTTGCTCAGATGGAGATTATTTGGGATCAGTTGACCTCTTGTGAGCCTGTTCTTAAAGATCCCACTAATGCTAAGGCGTATGAGGATTATCGGAACCGGACACGTCTCATCCAATTTCTGATGGCACTTACTGATGACTATGAGTCGGTCAGGGCTTCTCTTCTTCATCAGAATCCCTTGCCTAGTCTTGAAGATGCTCTTCCTCGTCTTAAGTCTGAAGAAACGCGCTTAGGATTGCTTCGTTCTAAAAGTGAAACTGTCTTTGCTGCCACTGACAGAAAGGGAAAAACCTGTCGAAACTGTAACCGGCCTGGGCATTCCTTCTCCGACTGTCCTTCTATTGAATGTCGTAAGTGCAAACAAAAAGGCCACATTGGCTCCAATTGCCCGAAACTGTTCTGCCATTATTGTAAGCTCTCGGGTCACTTGATTGCTACCTGTCCTACTTGACCACCGCGTTCAGATCAGAACAAGTATCAACCTCATCCCAACAACACTCCGCATGTGCCTGCCTCTATTGCTGCTGCTACTGAGTCCACCCCTTTCGCATCTCTCAACACACCTTCTGTCTCTCCATCAGATATTGAATCTCTTCTTAAGCAACTTCTCTCTTTTTCTGGTAATACCCCCGCTACTCTTTCCACCCCTCCAGGTAATTCTAAATGGTATTTTGATTCTGGTTGTTTTAATCACATGTCTCCTTTGCGTCATCTTTTCTCGTCGTTGTCTCCCACTACAAATGCACCTTCTGTCAACACTGCTAATGGTTCCCTCTTGCATGCAACACATCACGGGATTATTTCACAGTCCAATATTCATCTTTCTTATGCTTATTTTATTCCAAAATTGAATTTTAATCTTATCTCTGTCGGTCAGCTTGTTGAACTCGATTTTGAGGTCATTTTTTCTATTTCTGGTTGTCGTGTGCAGGATTGTCGGACGGGAAAGATCATCGGGACTGGTTGTAAGGTCAGACGCTTATTTGAGCTCGAGAACCTTCATGTTCCCTCTACAAATCTATGTGCTGCTTCCTCTCCATCTACTCTTCACTTGTGGCACCGTCGTCTTGCCCATAGCTCCTTAGAAAAATTGCGTCCTCTTATATCTACGGGTGTTTTAGGTCAAGTTCAAAATGAGTCTTTAGATTGTATTTCTTGTCACGCTGCAAAACAACCTGCCTTATCCTTTAATAATAATTCCTCTATTGCATGCTCTCCTTTTGATCTTATTCATTCTGATGTTTGGGGCCCCGCTCCCACCGCTTATATGGGAGGGGCTCGATATTTTGTCGTCTTTATTGATGATTATTCATGTTTCACTTGGGTTTATTTGATGACTAATCGTTATGAGTTGTCTCAGATTTATATCAACTTTGCCACTATAGTTCGAACTCAGTTTTCAAAGGTCATTAAAATTTTCAGACGTGATAATGCTATGGAATATCGTGACTCCAAACTTTTAAATTTTCTCGCTGAACAGGGTAGTTTGTTCGAGTTCTCTTGTCCTAGTACCTCTCAACAAAATGGAAGAGCTGAGCGTAAACACCGTCATATTCTTGACTCTGTCTGTGCGATGCTTATTTCCTCTTCCTGTCCTGAGCATGCTTGGGGTGAAGCTATTCTCACTGCTGTTCATGCTATCAATAGACTCCCTTCTTTTGTTCTTGGTAACACTACTCCCTTTGAGAATCTTTATCATACTTCTCCCGATTACAGTTCTCTCCGTGTTTTTGGTTGTGTCTGTTTTGTCCTTCTTCAGCCTCTTGAACACAATAAGCTTGAACCTCGGGCTCGCATGTGTTGTTTTCTTGGTTATGCTTCTGAACATAAGGGTTATCATTGTTGGGATCCTATCTCTCGCCGTATTTGTATATCTCATCATGTTGTCTTCTGGGAGCATCACATGTTCTCTAGTTTTTCCTCTTTTGAGTCCATTTCTTTTACTCCGTCACCGTTTTTTACTAACCCAAATGTTGATCTCTTTCCTAGTGATGATACTACAGGGTCTACCCCAAGTCTATCCCTCAAGGCCCCTGCTCCTCCGCCTTCTCCATCTCCCGATGATTCCAGTTCAGACGGCGATCCCGCTCCTACCGTCATGCCTCCTCCTCCCACTTGTTCTTCTAGAGTAAGGAATCAACCTCCTCATCTTCTTTATTATCATTGCTTTTCAACTATTCTTCATCAACATGAACCTAAGTCATTCAGAGAATTCTCCACAAATCCAAATTGACAACAAGCAATGTAGGAAGAAATACAGGCACTTGAAAAAGCACACACTTGGGATTTGGTTGATCATCCTTCTGATCAGGAAGTTGTGGGCAGTAGATGGGTATACAAGATCAAGACTAGCTCTGATGGCTCTATTGACCGTTATAAGGCACGCTTGGTTGCTCAAGGTTGCACGCAAGAGTATGGTATTGATTATGAAGAGACTTTTGCTCCTGTCGCTCGCCTTACGTCTGTTAGAGCTCTCATTGCCATTGCCGCGGTTCAAAAATGGTCTCTCAGTCAGATGAATGTGAAGAATGCATTTCTTAATGGGATTTGAAAAAAGAAAGTCTATATGAAACCACCTCCGGGATATCCTTGTCCTTCTAGTAAAGTTTGTCTCCTTCGCAAGGCACTTTATGGACTTAAGCAAGCTCCTCGTGAATGATTTGACAAGTTCAGCACTACCATATGCAATCTTGGTTTTACTTCTAGTCCTCATGAGAATGCCCTTTTCATTCGTAAAAGCGAACGTGGAGTTGTTCTTCTACTTTTGTATGTTGATGACATGATCATTACTAGAGATGATGTTGATGGTATCTCTGATCTCAAGGCCTTACTTCACCGTACCTTTAAAATGAAAGATCTTGGTTCTCTCAGCTATTTTCTTGGTCTCGAGGTCATCTCCACAGATGATGGCATCTATCTCTCTCAGGTTAAGTATGCTTCAGATCTTCTTGCTCGCGCTGGGATTATAGATAGTCGCACTGAGTCTACTCTTCTTGAGCCTAATGTTCGATTTACCCCTATGGATGGCATTGTTTTGGATAATCCGACTCTCTATCGGCAGTTAGTTGGAGGTCTTGTCTACTTGATTGTCACCCGACTAGACATTGCCTATCCAGTTCATGTCCTCAGCCAGTTCTTGTCAGCTCCTCGTACTACTCACTATGCGGCAGTTCTTCGCATTCTTCGCTACGTCAAAAGCACTCTATTTCATGGCCTTTATTTTTCTGCACATTCCTCTTTGACCCTTCAAGCATACTCCGATGCTGATTGGGCTGGTGATCCCACTGATCGTCGTTCTACTACTGGTTACTGTTTGTTCCTTGGCGACGCTCTCATTTCTTGGCGTGCTAAGAAGCAAACGTTCACCGCTCGCTCAAGCACAGAAGCTGAGTACCGTGCCCTCGCTGACACCACTGCTGAGGTTATCTCGATTCGTTGGCTTCTCGAAGATCTGGGTGCTCCTCAGTCGTCCCCTACTGATGTTTTTTGTGATAATTGCAGTGTTATTCAGATTGCCCATAATGATGTGTTTCATGAACACACCAAACACATTGAGATTGATTGTCACTTTGTTCGGCAACGTATCCTTATTGATGCTATTCGTCTCATTGCTGTTGGAACACTGGATCAGACTGCTGATATCTTCACGAAAGCTCATCACCCGACTCATTTCCGAACTTTGTTATCCAAACTCAAGTTGGTATCCTTAGCTCCCACTTGAGTTTGAGGGGGGATGTTAGAGAATCGTTAGAATCAATTTAGATCAATTAGGATCGTCTATATTTATATAGCATATCTGTATATTAATTGTAGAATTCTATGCCTTTATTACTTTGATTCATCTAGCACCTATAAATACCCTTTATATATTATTGTACCTTTTCAACAAATTGAATAATACACAAAAACACTTTTCTCAGCTTGATCTCTTGTTTCTAATACTTTTCAAGTGTTGTTAAAATTTCATAATCATAGATAGCAAAATTATATAAGGATAATAGAAGATAGTATTGTGTTATTTTTAAGAATTGAATCTAAAATTCTTAGTTTTGAGTTAATTTATTTAATTATCATCTGAACTAATTTTATATTTGTTGTTATTTACTATATATTTAACAAATAAAAAAGTTAATTAATAAGTAATATGAGAGAGAGAGACCTTGGATAACAACTCTATCGTTTTCAAGAGCAGCCATTCGTAACTTCATTTGATGTTGCTCATTCAGCATTGAACGTTTGTAACTCTTGCTTTCCTCAATTTGTGCTTGAACGTTGGATATCTTTGCCTTAGGAAAAAGTTAATTACAAATTGTAATTCATACATACATACATACATGATACATACATACATAATCATTCTAATATGTTTATACTATAGGAAAACTTTTAAGCGTATCGAGGACACCGGTGTTTCAGTTGTTTTAACCGTTAATTTTAATTTATACTATATTATATATATTTTTTATAATTTAGATCAACGGTTAAAATAACTGAAATACCGATATTTTTGGTACACTTAAAACTCTTCCTATATTATATATGACCTGAAATGTTATTATATGATGTAGCTAATTAAGTCACCTTATTGCAGCATAAACTTTTTAATATTCCACACGATAATATTTTTTGTCTATGTCCATATTTTAAATTTGTGATCATAATTATAAATTAATGGTCACTATTCTCTTATTCTAAGTCGCGACTTTTACTATAAACTAATCCAGCATAATCATAGTTCTATGATCATGATATTTTTATTTTTTATCACAATTTTTTGTCACGTTATTCAATAACTTATTTATTCTACCTAATGGAATAAAATGCGCTTATAATCAATTTTTGGCATGTACAGCAAAAATTTCCAGTCAATTAGCTAGTTAGCTACCACTCTCAAAATACCAAATGATATCATATTCATAATTATAATCAACTTTTTTATTAAATAATGTAATAAAATACAAAAAAAAATTATTTTGCTGTGTAAAAGATTATTTGATTCAATTTTATTCATACAACTTTTCAAACAGCAAAACACAAATGTAATTTTTTACAAATCTATAGAAACAGCTACTGACAGTAGCGATTTAGAAGAGTACATAAATCGCGACTCGTGAAACAGTGGACAAACAGAAACTGCTATAAATAGCAGCGGTTTCTGTACAAGTGGACGTGGTCAGAAATCGCTACAGGCAGTAACAGTTTATGTGTTGTGGTGCGTGTAAGTAAATCGCTAGAAGCAGCAGCGGTTTATGTTAAAAGTGACTATAAAACCGCGAAAGCCAATCGCGAATTCTTCATTAGGCGTGGAGTTTGAATATTGTTAGAGAGAGAAAATTGTAGAGAGAGGGGCGGGAGAACTTTGGAGTGGATTCGAGTTTTCTCAGCGCTGACCTTCAATTGGACATCATGGCAGACGAACAGAACTTGTAATGACTAAACGACATTACCTACGTTACCAGTGCCATTGTCGACGAGGTTAGCTTGTTTTTATTTTTCTGAGTATTAGAATTTTGTAAAATAGAATCTAATATGTATAGGGTATAGGAGTTAGAATTTATATTTTAACCTTTACAGTTGAATAATTAGATTTTGGAATATAAAGTGTGGTATGTTGTAGCATATAGGACATGGACATTAGTATACCTTAAGATTTATAGTTTAGGGTGTTAGATTGAATGCGGATACAATGTTAGATGTTGTTGTGATATCGTAATTAGAGAGGCTATGGATCGGATGTTATTTAGTGACTATGCATGTATGAAGTAGAATAATTTTTAATTATTTAGTGTTAATATGTTTAGGGTTCTTTTTAATTATTTATTAATTTTATTTGCTGATTTAATTTTCTTAATTGAATAATTATTTAATTGTTTAATTATGCAATTATTTAATTATTTGTTGTAATTAGTTAGGGTTTTATCGTGTTGCAAGTAGAATTTAACTGTGTTGTGGTTATGTTTACTGTATGGTGCAGCCGAGTAGGTGTATCTACAGTGTTCGGCGGCAACAGAATATGCCTATACATGAACGGATCATACCTTATTTGGAGAGGGCTGGTTTGTACCACTTGGCCAGGCTAAACAGTTGTTGATTCTGGTTGGATGAGCCTATGGCCAGTGCGTTCATCGAGAGGTGGCATCCTGAGACCTGAGACGCACTTTTCATATGCCTTTCAGAAAGTGCGCCGTCACACTGCAAGATGTGGCATTTCAACTTGGGTTTCCTGTTAATGGAAAGGCCGTTAGTGGGTGCCTGACTGAGTTTGAAAATTCATGGAGGGTGGCCGACCAGTTTGGGAATGGTTTCAGGAGTTATTCGGTGAGCTGCCACCACCAAATAAGGTCAAACAAATGACAATCACTTCACATGGTTCCATGAGAGGTTTAGGGTGTTACCAGCAAATGCGACCGAGGACACTGTTCGCATGTACGCACGTGCCTATATTATGATGTTGTTACCCACTCAATTATTTAGGTACAAGTGTGCGAACCGGGTTCATATTCGGTGGTTGCCCTTTGTAGCGAATCTTGATGACCTGGGCAGTTATAGCTGGGGGTCCACCGCATTTGCATGGTTGTATCAATGCATGTGTCGGGTGGCGAACTGAAATGGCACCAACTTGGGGGGTCATCTCCAGCTACTACAGAGTTGGATCTTCTGGCGGTTTCCCTCTTTGACGTCGCAGGGTTTGAGGATTTTTTATTTCCGTTGGCATCCAGGTATCGTTTATTTGTTTCAAGTTGATAAACTATTATATGTCATGTTAAACCTTCATCTTACCGCTTACTATCATTCAGGTGGGCAGCATACTTACCACCAAATGATGGGAATGAGCAAAGGGTTATAAATTATCTCGTTGCATCAGACAGTTGATTCATCAACTTGATCACCCACTCTAACCGGAGAGGTCTTCAACAGAGCAATCATACCCTCCATGGTGGATGTCACCCCAAGGATCCAAGGGGCAACTCGCCATAAGACTCCTCTCAGTCACTGTATATCTATGCTACTGCCTTCTGCTTCGCCATCCAGACCTTTCTGTAGCTAGGCCTGAAACCATAGTTTGCCTCAGTTGCTTCCTGCAAAACCTTTATCGTAATCGACGCATCGGCTCTAACCAACGGAAAGATCCTAGCACATATGACATGATAATCAAGCTGCCTGTGATTACTAGATATCGATGTGGCCAAATACGTGTGCGGTCCGTTGTACCTCCTCACTTCCCAAATGCTCTTCCTTTGTCAGAGCGTGATATGAATCATCCACATGCATCCTTTGGCGAACTCCTTGCATCTCCTGTGGTATTTAAGATGGTCCGACTCCATCACCCTATACTCAACTCCACGCCGGATGCTGTAATCCTTTACGCTCAGCACAACTTCCTTCTTACTTTGGAAAGATTGGCCAATCTAAAATTCCATTAAAGCAGTTGTATCATGCAGATCCTGACCCCCAAAGGTTGCATCGATGTCTGGCTATTGGCCTATGGCTTCCAAGTTCAACATTGACAAGTGTGAAGGATATTGTTGTGTGCCGGAACTCGATGGCCCATCGAGTATATGTGGATTGCTCGGAATATCATCACTGTCCCCAATAATGTTAATCAGCTCATCGTCAAAATCATTGTCTCGCATCGCATTTTCAACTCGATCCGGTCTAGTCTCAACTGCAAAATCAGGAACACCACGAGGCACACCAGCAGTACCAACCGCAACACATAGAGGATCAGGGAGTTGACAAATAGGTGCTATCACAGGCATCGACGTTGAGGCACCCCCCATCATCGTCGATTGAGGATTCGGCGCTGATACCCCAGAGTTGTCGACACCATCTTCTAACTTGGCAAACAACTCGGGCATTCTAGCCTCAGAAAAACTTCGCCAACAGTGAAACAAGACCTGCATATCTTTATCGGACCCTATCACAAATGTCTCATACTTCACACTGGTTGACACAACAACAATAGGAATCTTGTAGAACAACTTCTTTACCCACGTTGTTCCACACACTCCCAACTTCTGTAATATGCTGCTTTTTATATTTGCCAACGTACAAGACAACCGGATAAAAAGGTTAAGCGGTTCCCTATTCGTAAATTTAACACCATGCCTTTTGCTTTTCTAAATTTTACCAGAACAATGCACTAGAGTTAAAAAACTCTCCGCACCATTCATTTGTAAAAAATAGCACTCCAATACTACCTCATTGCCTTAGAGGAGTATATATAGACAAGCACCATATGCATACAGCACACATAAACCGCTACTGTCTATAGCGATTTATGACCACGCCCACTTGAATAGAAACTGTTGCTGCTTATAGCAATTTCTACTTGTCCACTGTTCCACTTGATTCTCCTCTAAACCGCTATTACCAGTAGTAATTTCTATAAATTCGTAAAAAATTATATTTACATCTTAC
>NC_029785.2:4213258-4213598 GCF_000816755.2 Arachis ipaensis
CTTACTATTTAAAAATTATATTTAAATAAAATTAATTTTTAAATATTTTATTCAAATAAATTGTCCTAATAATAATAATAATCACCTCAAGAGAACTGACTTGCTTTTCCAAATTGATCACGTGGTTCTTTTCCTTTAGTCTGTGATTCCTTGCATATTCTCGATTTGCCATCCTATACACAATTAAAACAACTTAACACAAATATAGAGTAAGAAGTATTTTAAGACCATCTTAAAAGGTTCTTCTTAAATATAGCTTTTACTTTTGTATAAAGTAATTAGATATTGCTTTGATCGATTCCACCTTAATTTTTAGAAGTAAGAAACTTAATACATATTG
>NC_029785.2:4213968-4214803 GCF_000816755.2 Arachis ipaensis
TCTTTTCTTTCCATCATGCGCGTTCACACACTTATTTAAAAAAGATTCATTGACTTCATTAAGTAATATTAATAAGTAAAAATTAATTTTAATGCATGATCGATATAAGTAATTTTCTATGTACTTATAATTGCATTAATAAAAATAATTACATGTCATATTTATCATAAATGTGAATAGCTATACAAAAAAATGGTCGATATAATTAGACGAGTATATATATAAAAAAGAGTAATTATTCAAATTAGTTTCAATAATTTTAAAAGTGGATATTTTAGTTTTTAAGAAAAATTAATACATAGATCAATCTCTAAAATTTTATTCTGGCAGACAAATTAATTCTTAATTTATTTTTCAACAGAGTAATTATCCAAATCAGTCCCAAGAATTTTAAAAACGGATATTTTAGTCTCCAAAAAAAATTAATACACATATTAATCCCCAACATTTTTCTAGATATAACAGTCTTCCGTCTATTTTATTTTTACTATATGTCAATCTTTATTATTATTAACTTAACTTTGTGCATGTGGATGATGACACTAACATATTAATACACTATTTTCATTAAAAACAAGTAAGGTGAATAATGATGTTTTGAAATTCAAATGAAAACATTTTTTTTAATACAAACATGTTTTTTAAAATAGGACGTCTTTTGGTTATATTAAATACAAAAATATCAAATAGTTTCAATCTTAAATTTTTTGTAGAATAATCTCTAATAATTTTATTTATTTATTTATTTATTTATTTATTTATGTATTATTATTATTATTATTATTATTATTATTATTATTATTATTATTATTATTATTATTGAGTGACTATATAT
>NC_029785.2:4215241-4217398 GCF_000816755.2 Arachis ipaensis
ATATACAAATTAAGAAATTAATTATTATATATTTATAAATAAATATATTATTTAATTATTTTTAATATATATTTTATATTTTAATACATATTTTATATTTGTAACTGATTTTCGTAACGATTTTAATGTATACCTAACATGATTATAAATTTAATAATCACATTTTTAATCATGTATACTTTTTAGAAAAATATTTGGCAGAAATAAAAAATGTATATAGTATATATTACCGTCGCTTCATCTTTTTTATGTGATCTTGATCAATTTCTTCTGTGGTGGGCACATTGAGATTCAAGCCAGTTTCCACTCCTTTGCCTTCAAAAATTGGGACGGTATTGGACTTTAAATGTTTGGCAGAGGGATTTTGCCACACTTTGAATGCTGAACCAGCACTTGGCAACACTTTGGTTTGGCACGGTTGAACTGAGCCAAAACATAACTTCTTTGCCGCAACTTCTCCCATGATTCACAATCTTTTTTTTTTCCTCTGCATAAAAGAGATATATATAGTTAGATTCTACATTCCAAGACACATCTAACACATACATATCTGGAGAAAATGGAATTGTTATCTTACATAATTAGAGAAAAGGATTTGTATTCTCTCTTCACCCACTACATTAGCTTATTACCTTGCCCCTTTAGGTATCATTTTATAACAGTAAAGGTCAACATTTTCCTAGAAAAGTAAAACTACGTCATCAAACTAGCTACAATAAAAAATGGTTTAAAACAATAACAATATTTATGCTGCCTTTGGTTTTGAAAAAAAAAATAATAAAATAAGACATTAAAAATAAAACATAAAAAATAGAGATATAAAAATTAGTATTATTGTATTTTATTTGGTGATAAACTAGAATAAATTATAAAAGTCTAATTAATTCTCATTTTTTTATTTAAAAAATTTGAAAAAAATATAATTATGAAAAAAAATAATGTCTATTATAAAAAATTGTATGTATAACATAATTGAATTAAAAATAACATTATTACATTAGAATGAGCAAAATAAAGAAAAATATTAGCTAGAAATCAAAGAGCAGCGTATATAAGGTAATCTATCAGTTACACAACTCAATTTCACGATAAATACGTGTTAGTATAGAGTTGGTAATGAGTAGGATTGGATTTGGACTCTATTCTAATTTTATCTGTGGGTTAAAAATTTTAAATTTTTATCCTATTCTACTTACGGGTTGAGAATCTCTCAACTCTACTCTATCCTAAAATTCTAAACTCTACCCTATCCTATCCTACTCGCAAAAATATTAAATTTTTTCAAAGCAAATATAAAATTTAATTATTTTCAATTTTATACATATTAATAAAATAAAAAAAAAAACTAATACTTTAGATTATTAAATTAACTAATTAGTTTAGTGATTGCTCACTTATTATAAGTTATTATATGAAGAAAGTTGTGAATTCAACTCTTACCTCCTTCACTATATACCTAATTTTTATAAAAATATGTGTTATATATAGGGCTGCGAATAGGGTAGGGTAGGATATACCCTAAATTCGTACCCTACTCTACCGGCAGACATATCTGGATCGATCTCTATCCTGTAGTGAGTTGGGTAGTCTACTCTACTCGAATGGGTTGGTCCGAGTTAAATATCGCAGATAAAATATATATTGTTAGTGACTTCTTTTTTAGTGAAATTATTTTATTTAAATAGACAATTATTTGGAACTAAAAAATATTACAAAATACGTTAACTACTATTGATAAATTTTAGAAAATTTTCCTACATTGGGTATGTAGTAAGGGGAAGTCAACTAATAAAGAAAACTCGTACTACCTAAATTCAACGTTTTCCATCCTTTTTCTTTTTTATGGGGAATTAAACAGGGCAATGCCCACGTTGTCCATCCTCTTTGGTGACTTGTAAATTTGGATATATTCATGCGGCACTTATTTGGCATTTCATTCTCTTTTTTAAAAATAAACTAAATTAAAAAACTTGTCTCCAATCATACTCGTATTATATTTGGTAAATTAAAACAAAATATCTTAAATATTAAAAAAATTATTTTAAAATATTATTAATATAAAATAACTTTATATATATTTAATTATATAATTTATATCATAAAAAATAGAATAAAATTTTAAATTGATACTTTTTAAAAAAATTTTAGTTGGATAAT
>NC_029785.2:4219451-4221014 GCF_000816755.2 Arachis ipaensis
TAATTTTTAATCATTAAATAAGTCTTTAACATTTTATTTGCTAAACAAATTTATCTTCATGTCAAATTTTGATTAAAAAAATTAGACAAATCAGTTTATATCATTATTTAATAAAGACATAATTTTTTTTAAAAATTTTTGTATCAGTCGACAGTCGTTTTAGATAGATGTATATGGACTGATTTGTCTAACAAAATAAAAGTTTGAAAATTAATTTGATTATTAAAGTTTGTTGAGAATTAAAGTGTCTGACTACAAATTTTTTAAAGATTGATTTGGGATATTACTATAAAAAAATTATATTTTACAATAATCATGAATGATAATTCAAAAGAATGGATATGATTGGACAATTTTATAAAATGTTTTATATTATCGGTGTAAAACTTAAACCATATTAAAAATAAGTATCAAATCATTCATCATATATTTGTGTATATTTATATGTTATTTCACATAGTATTAACAAAATAATCAACCATCAAAATAATTAAATATATTATAATAGAATAATCAATTTTTTTTTCATAAACACTAAATTTTTTTTCTTATAAGGTGATTTTTTTTGTGTCCATACTTTTATTTTATTTTGTTAAATTTAACTACTGCCATTTTTAGACTAGTATCTTTAAAAAGTTAGCAAGATAATAAACTGAACAGTAAACTATTAAAATAGTGTTTGAAAGTTCATACTGCTAATAAAAATAATTTTAAAAGATACAAATAACAAATAAGTCTACAAATAATTTAAAAATATGATCAAAATAACCAAAAATATCATATTATTTTATAAATGACAAATGACTTTTGTATTTAGCAAATAATTTATCCATTTGATTCGAATTTTTGTGTAAATATACTATCTAAAAGATGCAAACAAAAAGTCGGAGCAAATTTTGATCTTTAAATATTTTTAAAAAATTTAAAGCATTTCGATCATTCACAAAAAAACTATTAAAAAATATTCACTTGGTGTAAAATCACCAAATTTTAACTATAAAAAGTCGATCTTTCTAATAGTGGTTGCAAAAAATTGCATTAAACTCTGATCTCTAAAGCTTTTTTGAAAATATATATTTAATATCTGGTTATTTTTGTCACATTTTTAAATATCATGGGGGTTTATTTGTCATTGGTATCTTTCAGGGTTATTTTTATGGGTGAGATGAACTTTTGAGTATCATTTTGGTAGTTTACCCACATTTTTTAGCAATTATGCAATAACTTTTACGCACCATAACAAATACCTAATAGCAATTAATTATTAGTCGTGGTTTCTTTTATTGTTTTTCCTTATTAGTTAGCTTATTCTCCGCACGTACGCTTTTTCTGACAACCTTCTTTTTTGTAACGGAAAATATTCTCTTTATTTTAAGATGAGGTGTATTAGAGAATTATCAAAATTTATTATTTTTGGTCATTGGTTAGCTATTAATTTTTAAAAATATAAGTTAAAATATATTGTTAAATTATTATTTGACTAAAAAAATTAGATTAATGACTAAAAATAATAATAAAAAAATAATAAATTATGATGACTATCTGGCATTTCTCTTTTAAGAT
>NC_029785.2:4221133-4225225 GCF_000816755.2 Arachis ipaensis
TTTTTTATATTAATAGTATTTTTTTTAATATTTTTGGCAAATATTCCATAATTCGAATCAGCATGCTTCGAATTACTATGAGTCAATATACCGGGTACTAATTTGAATCAGTCCAATTCAAATTAGTATGTGAGTTTTTGTGGGTGTAATTCGAATCACCTTAATTTGAACTAGTGTGTAATTCGAATTATGTTGATTCAAATTAGTGCTTGAGTGTGTGTAATTTGAATTAGACTAATTCGAACTATATAAAAATATATTTTTGGTAAATTTTTGTAACATTTTTTTCTTTGGTTGAATCATGTAAATTTATCCAATACATAGTTTATATCGGTAATTTGTCCTATATTTTAATTAAGATTACCATAAAAAATATTTTATTAAATATTATGAAAAGATAATTTTTATTTTGACATTTCATACATTGAATGGATTAAAAACTTAAAAAATTTTTATTATTATCCTCTTAAAATATGTTTTTACAGCTAAATTATTTTTTAAATATTGAAATAAGTTACTGGGGTTGTAAATAAAAAATTATTTATTTTATTTATTGAATTTAAATTACACTACCGACAGTGTGGTCGTTGGTAAATATTAATGAATTAAAATCAAATTTAAATTTTGCAAATACGTTACAGACGTCATGATAGTCATTAACGATATTTAAAATTATTTTTTTAAAAAAATAATTATATTAGTAAATACCTAATTCAGTCTTTGTCTATTTTTTTAAAGATTAAAGTGATTTTTATCCAAATAAAAAAAAAGAACATTTCGACTCTTAATAAAATTATTTTGGAATAATACAATCCTTTTATTAAAAAATCATTAAATAGCACGAAAATAATTATTGTTTTTATTTATAATTTATGGGGTTTTAAATCCCACAAATTTTTTTCTATAATAAAATCAACTACCATCATCACTATTATATTGTCTTTCTCATCATCATCCTTATAATTTTTAGCTACTTCTATTATTTTAATTCTATAATCATATTTTGTCATCCTCATTATCTCTTCTACCACTATCAATACTGATAGCAACATCGTCAAGATTATCATTCTTTTCTCTCATTTTTTGTGTGACACTTTTTTTTTTATAAACTTTCGTATTGTAATTATTATTTTTTTTACATCACTTTAATTTCTATAATAGTCTATTTTCACTTAATCACCACTAAATTTAGTAATAGTTTGTAGAGGTTTAAAATCTCACAAATTACAAATAAAATTCCCATAAAATTAATGTTTCGTTACAATTTAACATGTTTTTTGACAGAAGAGTCGTATTATTTTAAAATAATTTTGTTAGTGGTCGAAATATCACTTTTTTGGACAGAAATCATTTTCTCTTTTCAAAAATAGACAGAAATCGAATTAGATATTTACTTCTATGTATTACCGACGAAGCTAAATTAAATATTGACATTTAATAATGTTGCACACCCATTAATCCATTATATTTAATGAAAGGGTGAGTTAGGTTTAGTGAGGATAACTCAGTAACTATCTTATTTTATTTAAATTAGCGACCAATTTAGTGATCGATTAATTTATAACAGTAATTTTTTGTTGGTTGCTAAAATAGTCACTATCTTAACAATTAGCAACCGATTTAACGACCACAGTCTTAGCGACCGAATTAGCAATAACCAACCAATTTTCACCCTATTTTTCTATCGGTTGTAAAATCAATTGCTAAGTTAAAAAATAGAGACAGATTTTGTGACCAAGAGTCTCAAAGACATTACTTTGTTTTGGTTGCTAATTCGGTCGCTGAATTAAAAAATAGTGACTGATTTTAGCAACTAACTTTATTCTAATTGTATAAAAACTTATCCATCGCTAATTTGGTCGCTATTTTAATAATTAGGAACCGATTTAGCGACCAAACAATTGTACACCCTATTTCACTATTAATTGCAAAATTAGTCACTAAAATAAAAAATAGCGACCGATTTTGTGACCAACAGTCCCAAAGACATTACTTTTTGTTTTGGTTGCTAATTCAGTCACCAAATTAAAAAATAGTGACTGATTTTAGCGATCAACTTTATTATGATTATATAAAAAATTTATCGGTTGTTATTAGTAACTGATTTAGCGACCACTATTTTTGTTGGTCCTAAAAATTTTGTATCAATTCTTAAATCAGTCGCTATTAATAACTAATTTTTTTGATTGCTAAAATCGATTGCTATACTATTAATTTTTTATAGTGATTTTATAAACAGGTTAGAGTTAGACAAATATATTAAAATAGAGTGGACAAAAAAAAAATTTATAAAAAGCTTGACCTAACCCAAAATTAATTATGTATGAACTAGCTTTAATGCTCCATGAAGACTTCAAATAAAGCAGACTATATATGACGACAAATTACATGCTATATATGTGAGGTCATCGCCATTAACCTCGTCACTCTCGCCGTTAAGAGGATCCCGCCTTTCCTGTTAGGTCCATGTGGCACCTTATCGTGGAGGAGGGAGTGAGTTCTCTTGTGGTGGTTGTGGTAAGATGCAATTCTCTAAAAGAGGTGGGAGTAGATATGGTGGAATGGTAGATTTTACGGCGAAAATAATGGTAGTTATTGAAGAAAGATAAAGAAGAAAGAAAAAAAAAAGGGTATTTATAGAATTATGAACAAAAATTTAATAATTGGTCATTTTTGTCGAATGAAACTTATCTTGTATGAGTATAACTTTAATTTTAATTTTTTATTATAAGTTTTAACTGCGTCCGAATCTTTTGTGGTTAAAAATGATTATTTACAGTCTATTCGAAAATTTTTAATACTATAGAATTGAATTCTAGTATTTTGAATGAATTAAAAAAACTATAAAACTGAATTCTAGTGTTTTGAATGTTTATCAAATGAATTAAAATTTTATAATGGACAANATATAGTAAGTAAAAAAAAGTTAGTTATTAACAACAAATTATAGCAACTAATTAATATCATTAAAATGAGACAAAATTATTCTATTTTTTACTAATGTCATGATTGTCACAATTTTACTTAAAATGTTTAGACGTAGCAGATTAACAAATATTTTATGTCATTAATCTAAGTTAAACATATAAAATATATATGTGTAGATATTTAAAAAAAAATAGGTATACGTTATATTAACCGAATTAAAATAAAATAAAAAAAATAAAATGGTGAAAAAAGAGAAAAAAATTTTAAATTGAATTTATTTAAATTAGAATTAATTTTGGAAAAAAAAAACAATTGAATTGATTAAATTTTATCCAAACCAATTTAATTATCTAGCCCAAAAAACAAAAAAGCCCCCTATGTGGCCCATGCATGTATAGTGCAAAAGGACATATTGCTATAATTACAACCACCAATCAACCATTGAGATGCGTTTAGAATATGAGGTTCGTAGTTGTGCATGAGTTAGGGGATGGAAAGTCACATGGGACCAGCTTAGTAGGACCCTACTATATGAGTTACGTAGTTGCGTTTAGAATATTTGGTAGTTGTTACTTGTTAACTAAGCTTATCAAGACAAGATAGTGCAACGAAAGGTTAGCATAGAAGTGAGTAAAGATCTAAAATTATCTCTGAATTTTTATCCATGATTTGAAACAGTTTTAAATTTGAAATTAGTTTAAAATACCCTTAAATTCCCATGTATAGATTTGTATTAGTCTTTCAGATGTTATTCATTAACAACATGCTGAAGTATTAATTTAGACAATTAGTGATATGTATCATAATATAATTTAATTTGGCAATTTGTAATAAAACAATGATGTATGAATGACACAACATATAAATATACACAATAGTATCATATGTTATAATACGATTTATTTACCTTTTAATTTAGAATTACGCATTCTAAAATTATTTATTCATATATCATCTAATTATCATAGTTATGAGTGAATTAAATTAGTTCCTAATTTATACTACATAACTTAACTTTAGTCATTAAAAAAAAAAAATGTGAATCAAATTAGCTTTAAATCAATTTCTTTTATTTTTGTTTTATAAATTCAAAATTCACTATTCTTATGCCCGCAAGTTTTTTTTTCAACTAATCTCATAAAATGTAAACTCACACGATGTAAA
>NC_029785.2:4225251-4227052 GCF_000816755.2 Arachis ipaensis
TAAACTTTAAAAAATATATATATATATATATATAATATGAATTTTTTTTAGATATACTGATATACTGATATTTTAATAATTTTTTATTATTAACTTTAATTATAAATAATATATATAATACCTAAGTCTGTACAAGATGCTAAAGGCGGTTACGGATAAACTGATTGTGTTGCAAAGGAGATTTATGTGGTGTAAGGAAAATGGTAATGATGGTATTCCTTTAGTTAAGTGGGAGATGGTTCAGGCACCGAAAAAGGCTGGGGGTTGGGGGTTGGAGATGCCATGCTTCGGAATACAGCGCTCTTATTTAAGTGATGGTGGCGGTTTTCAAAAGAGGATTGCCCCTTGTGGAAGAAAATTGTATGCTCGTGTAACAACCTGAACCCTGCTGTAATGCTAGTATCGGTTCATTAGAACTATATAAACCGATACCTAGAATTTTCATTAATAAAAAAATAAAGCTTCCCGTAGTGTATAAAATAAACTTTGTAGCTGAATACAAACGTTTCTTCCCCCCTACATGGATAAAAGTATATAAACTGGAATTAATTCCAATTCCCACATGATGAAAAAAAGTAAAATGTCTTGACAAGAAAAAGGTCCTATTTGACCGCTGTACATTGCTAGCATCAGGAAATGGAATAATCGGGATTCTCGAGTAACCGGTTGAGCCGCTAAAGTAGCTATAGTGGTAATAAATTCCGTCAATAAAATGCAGCAGCTACCGGTTAAAGGAGGACCCTGAAAAGACATCTGTCAATTAAATATAAAAGAGCAGAGGATAAAAGACAAAATGCTTACTGGCTTGGCGATGGAGGTAGGGAATGGAAGGAGCACCCTGTTTTGGAAAGATAATTGGTTGCAAGGTGGCCCCTGAAAGTGACTTTTCCAAGACTCTTTTCTATTTCAAACCAACAAGAATCTATGATAGGGGATTGTGGATTTTGGGATGGGTTCGAGTGGATATGGAATTTCCAGTGGAGAAGAGAGTTGTTCCAATGGGAGCTGGAACTTGTCCACCAGTTTCATGAGAGGTTAAGGCCGGTGAAGTTGTCAGATGGTAAACAGGATAATATGGTGTGGAAGTTTGATAGTAAAGAGATTTTTTCTACCAAATCTGTTATGTAGATCCTACAATCGGAGACTTTGTCAGATGAGATAACGAGCTACAGTTTCACAAGTTCAATTTGGAGAGGAGTGGTACCTCCGAGAATTGAGTTTTTTGGATGGTTTGTGCTTGTGGGTAGAGTTAATACCAAAGAGAGATTGAGTAGGCTAGACGTTATTATTCACAGTGATAATATTTATGTACTATGTAAGAAGGATATAGAATCAGTGCAGTATTTATTTTTTCTATGTGAACTAACATGGCAGGTGTGGTGCAGTTGGTTGAGGTCTTTTGGTGAAGATTGGGCTATTCGTGGAACCATAAGAGAACTGTTTGAGAGTTGAATTGGCAGGCATAAGCGAAAACAAAAGCAGAAGAAGTGGCTGACTGAGTTCTTTACAGTGATTTGGAACATTTGGATGGAACGTAATGCTAGGATTTTCAATAATAAAGAAGCAGGTGTTACGTTCGTAGAAAGGAGGACGTTTCTGAGCTACAAAGAATAGACGGGTAGTGATCCTTTTGGTTATTGATGGCAATGTCAGAAATGACAGAAATTTTATGTATTTCTATGTAGTACTTGTTGTTTAGTTTGTTTGCTCCACTTTACTATGTTGAACTTCTTTTGGTTCAAAAAAAATATAAATAATATATGTAATTAAAATCAACCGTTAAAAATTATTGAAATATTGG
>NC_029785.2:4227123-4233505 GCF_000816755.2 Arachis ipaensis
TTTCCACAATTTTTTTTTCAACTAATCTTGTAAAATGTAAACTCACACATGGAAAAATTAAGTAAAACTAAATCTAACATTGCTCATATATTATTTATTTATGTTTTGGTACAAGAATAAAAGAATAAAATAGAAATATTGGATAAAATTTTAATTTGTCAGCAGAATTAATATAATCAGATGTAAAAAAAAAAAAAATTAACTAATCCTAATTCAGAACTTCAGAAGTACAGTTCTCATTCTCATTCAATACGGTAGATTCAATAGGATGTTAAAACCAAAGACAGATTGGATATGCATGGAAATTCAAATATAGTTAGATCACAACTCAATCAATTAAATTATTTAATAATTTTTAATTTTTAATTTTACTTAAAAATAACTGCACCTAAATTTGTAGTTTAGTTAAAAATCCAAAAACAGAATTAAACCAAAACACAATTGAACTGAATCGGATGCAAATATGCAATAAAAAATTACTTGTGTTTGATTGAACCTTTGCATGTCTCTCACTCACACTCCCATTACTCTCACCATGATTTGTAGAAGCAGCACCACCACCCTCACATGCTGCTTTCAAAGATTTGACCCACTTCACCGTTTCACACACATTTCCATTCCCATTTCTCTCACTAAACCCTCCTCTTTTTCAACCCCATTTCTAACCCTTTTCAAACCCTGTTCTTCTTCTTCTTTGACTCTCACAACGCAACCACCGCAAGCTCGCCGGAAATTCGCCGTGCCTGCAACCATGCTCCACCAAAACCCTCTAGTCTCCGACATCTGTGCTCTTGCTGTGTCTGGTGCTATCGCCTTCTCCTTCCTTAGGTTGTTTGAAGAGACCGCTAAACGATCCCTCTTTGACCAGGTTTCTTCAAACGCCTTCTTTGGATTCTTCAATTATCTCAATTTTTGGGGTATGTAGATTAAAAAAGAGATTCTTTTTTTGCTTTCCCCTTTTTTGCATTTCTTGCAATTTCAATGGTAGTTGGGTTTAGTGTGACAATAGGGTTAGTTGGAAAGTGGTAACAAAAAACATTGTTTAGGAATCATTGCAAGCTAAGCATTAATGAAGTGTTTCCTTTGTTAATTGAATGCATATCTGTGATCCTTTGCATAATGAAGAGGAATTTTGAATTCAATTGTTTAGTTTTAGTCAAGGTTGATGCAGAGTAGTTAGGCAGGTTTCTGTTTGATTTCTGTTTTTTCTTTTTTTCTTTTTTTTCCCCTGTTTCCATTTATTGTTCTTCAAATTTCATCCCAAAAGTTCATGTTCTCTTCAATGAGTGATGTTATTTTGAACATCTTAAATATGGGTGTTCAAGAAACATCTCTTGTTTCTTATTTGGTTCCTAGTTCCCTCAGTTTTCAGAATTCGGTGAACCGAAAGTAGGAACAAGAAATAGATTTTAAAGATTTTTTGTTTCCATAGTTAAGATAGTAGAAATCAAGTTATGAATCCAAAGCATTTATTTTGTTTCTATGTCTTTTCTTGACTTCTTTTACAGGGAATAGAAAAAATGTATTATTAGATGCCTTAGTAACACTTATTATGAATATGCTGATAGGTCTTCCCCTTCATCTGCATTGTTACATGTGCAAGTTCATTTTGACACACATTGCATTTTTTCAGAGAGATTATTGGAATCTGTCACTATGAGATTTTTGTTGGTATTAGTTCCTGACTTCCTTAGATGTTGCTCTCTATTAAATTCATAACTTAAGATTTGTATTATCTTTCATTGTGTAGTAGGCCGGTAGCATCTAGTGAGTGCTATCTTTCAAAGATGGTAGTGCTTGGTTTTTGAACATTTTTGTTCTTCAAACTATAGATTTGTGATCAATTGTTTCTTTTTTTAGAAATTGAATAGGAAACTTGTGCATGTAAGCATTGGGCTGATATTCATGCTCTGCTGGCCACTGTACAGGTAATGGCGTAGTTCATGAACTAATGAGCTCCATTACAGTTCTGATGGTTGGGGACCCATCTTAGCTTCTCTTATTCCGGGTATCAATATAATTCGGATGCTTGTTATCGGGCTTGGAATATACAAGGATGAGGCCACCGTGAAATCAATGAGTAGATTTGGAGATTACAGGTTTCAATATTGTAGACAATAAAACCTGTGAGAATCTTTGATTCTGTGAAAAAAATAATTGTTAGCTCATTTTAAAGTTAATTCTATCAAGAAAGTTATCTCTTAGTGGTTATTATGATTGAAATGGAAGCTTCTTATCTGTAGTTATGGTATATAAAGAAAAGTTAGAGAAGGATATGTAGTGAAAACAGAAGGCATAGATTGAGATGTAAATTACCTGCTATGCTACACGATTTGGCTGTGACATGCCCTTTTGGAGAATGAAGATGATGGAAATCCATTGTTTGATAACGGATTGCATGGTTTTCTAATGTTTGATAATTGATTTCATTCGTGTGCATTATTTCTCATCTATTTCTCAGTGTTTCCTCTGTACCAGGGAACTCCTTAAAGGACCACTATATTATGCTGCTACCATTACTTTGGCATCGGTAATATACTGGAGAACTTCACCTATTTCCATAGCTGCAATTTGCAATCTGTGCGCAGGAGATGGTAATGTTTCTATGCCCAATCACTTATAAGCATTAAATTATTATTTATATAATAATAATTAAGCAATGTTATAGCTCGCATTAAGTTAAAGTTTAGAGCTTAGGGTTTAGAGGAGAATCTGATTATTTATATGCTGTCAGGCCTAGCTGACATTGTCGGAAGGCGATTTGGCGATAAAAAGATTCCTTACAATAGAAACAAGTCCTATGCTGGTTCAATTGCAATGGCAGCAGCTGGATTCTTAACTTCCGTCGGGTAACTTCCTATGGACTCTTTTCGTTCCATGTGGTTAGACGACATTACACTTGATGTCTGTTTGTTTGTAAAAGTAAACTAACCTACCTGAGATTTTGGTTATATGATACTTGGCACTCTCTCTTTTTTAAAATTCGATACTAACTTCGTAAATATGGCACGAGTGGAGGTTCTTGTCGTGTACTGTGTGATATCATAGAGGAGGTCAATGTAATTTACTTTTATTTGTTTTGCACTACAAGGTAAGATCTATTTAATCATGCCGTTGTTAACGGTTACTGTTTTGACAGGTATATGAGTTATTTTTCGTGGTTTGGATACATGGAGGGAAGCTTGAAGTTGGTTCTGGGTTTTCTAACTGTGTCTGTTGTCACGGCACTTGTCGAGTCCCTTCCTATCAGCACTGAACTCGACGACAACCTCACGGTTCCCCTCACTTCCATATTGGTCGGAAGTGTCATTTTCTGATTGTAAGACCAAATTGTAGTAACAAAGTAAACTAGTTTAGGAGTTGTTCTTTAGATCTCTTCCACTTTCAATCTAATTGTTATTAGAGAATATTTAGATCCAAAGTAGCCCCATGTGTTGTGTTTGGATATAGCTGAAAAAATGGGGGTGATTGTTATGTTCGCTATCAATAATAATATTGTACATGTTCAGAATATGAATGCATGCTTACAATTCTGGTTCACAAATTAGACTTTGGATTTGTTAAATTATAGGGCAAATTAAACTCTCGAATCCAATTGAATATACCAACAATTGGTTTACAGTAAAGAAGAAACACATGTATATGTGATACTAGATATTGGATGTTAATGAATTATTTAGAAATCAACTATAAATATAGTTATGCAAAGTTGTCTTGCTATAGTCAATTTCGATAGGGATTCAAAAAAATGAAGCCCTTCTCTATTCATTTGTAGTTATTTCTTTATTTTTCTTTCATTTTTTCTCTCAAACTCGTTTTTTTAGTTAAAAAAAAGCATACATTGACATCTCGAATGGAGATTTAAAGCAAATATATTCAGATCATCTTAAAAAGTTGTGTCACTCGTTTAGATATTTACAAGTCAAAGAAGAATTAGTCACTGTGATTGATATGGATATTCAGATCATATAAAAAAAGAAATTAAATTGTCTTCGTCTGCCTCTCTAAATTTAAAGCACCTGGACATTTCTTCAAGCATAGATTACCCTGTTTTAAACATAAATTCCAAAAAAACACCAGCAACGAACCTCCTTTTGGGCTTCAAGCAAATAATTAAAATAACTTCCATGTGATACCCGGACCAAAAATAATAAAATAAAATAAAACATTTGATCAATGCCCCTTTCACAGGATTAAAATATTTTAAAATGAAATCAAGTTGGGTTGGTCTAGTGGTTAACTCACTACTCATTAATTCATTTAAGCAAGCGTCGGAAATTCGAATCCTGCCTTGTACATACAGCAATCTATTAGCCAACGACAAATTCTTAAATGGAGCTGTGATTCATGACGGATTAATCCTTAGCCTAACAAATTAAAAAATACTGTGAATAACAAAAAAAAATTAAAATAAAAATTAATAAAATAATAAAATTAAAAAATTAATTACACTTAAATTAAAGTCATCAATAAGCAAGGTCTGAAGACCTGAAGGAGGCAAGTCTATAAAATTGTAACCTGGTGATTGACTCTGAATACTTCTAGCTAACCAGTCTGCACACCGATTTGCCTCCCTATAAACATGTCTAAATATAATCTCCCAAGGTCGCTTCATCCACTCTGCTATCTTTCGGATTATATGGCTATGGCCATGGCTGTCACTGGGGTTTCTCTTAATGTACATGATTGCATTTAGAGAATCAAACTCTACTATAACCCTTCTCATCCCTAGACTCCATGCTGTCTGTAAACCATAATGAACTCCCCATAGCTCTGCTTGGATGGCTTGGCAATAGTCCAGATTTGCCCTGAAGCCTCCGACCTATTCCCCCTCACTAGTTCTGATTAGCCCACCACAGCTCGCTTGCCTGCTACTTTCTCGAACTGAGCCATCAATATTTAGTTTCACCCATCCCGGGTGGGGGGGAACCCACGCTATAGTTGAGATGACTGGATCTTGCTTCACTTCTACAAGTTCTCTCTTTTTGAAGGCCTCCTCTATCCTCCTTGTACTCTCCATAATAATCAGAATGCATCCAGCATTTGTGGGTCTACTGAAGGCAGATTCATGTATTTCTTTATTTCTCCATTTCCAAAGCCACCAGCAAGTCGTCATGAAAATATCAGTCCAAGCAGTCGAACTACCATGACCTATGGCATTTGTGAGATTCAAGTTTAGCCAGCTCTTAAAATCAGTCGTAAAGAAGGTAGCAAGAATACTCGGCTGAACTAACTTATTCCATACAAGAGCCGCACACGGGCAGTCCCTCAGCACATGTAAGGTGGATTCTTCTTGATTAGGACATCTGTGACAATATGGAGGAGATCCCATCAGCCTAGCTCTTCTCTTGGCCGTAAATATTCTATCATGAGCAACCTACCATAAGAATACTTTAGTTCTTTCTGGACCCCTCCATTTCCATATTTCCTTCCAATTCTCTGTGGTTTCCCTACTTTCTCGAGTTAAGTGCTTATAAGCCGAGGCCACTGTAAATATACCATCAACAGAGTGTTTCCAACTAAGCACATCCTCTTCATTGTTAGGTTGGGGGGGAGGGATATTCTGAATATTATTTAACATTGTATCTGCTAAGAATGGTTGCATAGCTTGAAGGTTCCACTCACCAGATTCAGTTACATACGCACTGACCGCTTTGTACTCTAATTCCTCAGGGATTGGTCTTGTTAGCACATCATGAAGGCTCTTTAGATCGTTGTGCCAGTTGTCATGCCAAAATCGAGCACTTTTACCATCACCTAAAATCCAAGAACAACAGTCCTTCATATTTGGCCAAAGCTTGGAGAGCTCCTTCCAAATAGGAGAGCTTTTTTGCTTGTAATCACACCTTCCCAAATTAAAATCATTGCCCTTGTTATTGCTAGTTAGGACTTGAACCCATAAAGCTTGTGGTTCTGTATAGATCCTCCATATTAGCTTCAGCAAGAAAGTATCGTTCATAGCAACTAAAAATCAAGACCTTCCCCACCTTTCCTTATCTTTTTAGCTGAGCGTTGTTCTCGATTGCGTCTCGACGATTCTGGGGGCTCATGGGAACGGGAGTGTCCTCCCCTAACATAACCACCTTTCATTGATAGCTCGCAATGGATCAGTTAGCGTGCTCTGTTTCTCTGAAGCTTCGGCAGGTGCTACTTTCTGTCGCATTGGATCGTTATGTAATTGGAATTGGAATTGGATTTGTGTATAGGTCATTGGTTTATGCCTTTATAGCTTTATGCACAAATTCCACATGAAAATATATGTTGAGTGCAAGGGAATTATAGACCGTGTCCGTTAAAATTAGCTATTAAAATTAGTTATTAGTATAAAATATATTATATTAAAAATAAATTAAATTATGAATATATTTATATATAATTATAT
>NC_029785.2:4233534-4240888 GCF_000816755.2 Arachis ipaensis
GAAATTAGTACATTTAAATTTTGTGAAATAAAAAATAAAATATTATTATTTTTCACTATTTTCTTTTTCTCTTTTTATAAAATCTTAAAAAAATACTTAAAAAAAAAAGCAGATCCAACATTAAATTCGCGCTTACACAGTTCATGTGATTTCACACTTATTCAAAGTTGTTTGGTAGGTAGTGAACGCTTTTCAATTATTTATGTACACTTTTTGCATTGAAAAAGGTACTTACTAGTCATCACAAAACGCAAAAGGAAACCTCTAACCCTGAAATTCCTGAAATTTAGAAAATTATTCTTCCTCTAAGGGTTATACTTTAAGAAGTATTTCAGGTATAATTCGAATGCTTCAATGTATATATATATATATATCTTAGAGATCATAACTAAAAATATTAAAACACTTAAATTTTCGATACATCTAAAATGCTTCTTATACTTTATTATTTTATATCCCTTCACAAGCAAACCAAAGAAACTTAGCATTTGATTCTTTTAGACTTTTAGTTAATGAAAAAGTACAGGGATAGCACATCTACCAAACAAAATAAATAACAGCTTGAAAAATTAATTTTAAAAATTAAATTTTAAATTTGAATAATTAGGATTAGATAATATAACCTCTTCTATATACGCCCTCACATCAAACTTTCACACCACGTTCTTATTTCCTCTCATCGTGTCAACCCTCCGCTGTGAACACTGCCATAGCCCGCCGCCGTCGCCACTGGTGCGCGTCCGTTCATCCTGTTGTCCAGGTCGCTGCTTTCGACTGCTGCAGCACAAGTGATGCCATCGCATTGTTAAAAATAAATTTGATGGTTAGAATTTAAAAATGAATAGAAATCATAGTTTGAATAAGTTGTCTGTATTTAGTTTTAATTTAAACCATTTGTTTATTAGGATGTATTAAGTTTAGACATCAAAGAAAAGTATAAATACATATGTAATTATTTCATAAATAACAACACACAAATACATTCAATACATTCCTCTTCATTTTATATTTTTTGTGAATGTGTGTGCCTTGTTCTTTTATTTTCAAACAAAGTGGTATCAGAACCACTTATAAAATGTCTTCGTCAAAAGGAACTACTTTATCTTTTCAATACCCACAATTATCTAAGCTCAACTATGACAATTAGGCAGCCCGAATGAAAGCAATTCTCGGTGCTTAAGGAGTGTGGGAGATAGTTGAGAAAGGTTATGTAGAACCAGAGAATGTGGACAAGCTAACAGAAGCTCAGAAGGAAGAATTAGAAAATAAAAGAAAGAAAGATCAATGTGCACTTACTATCATTCATTAAGGCTTGGATGATGATATGTTTGAGAAGATTGCTGATATAACCAATGCAAAGAAAGCTTGGGATACTCTTCAAAATTCCGTCATAGGAGTTGAAAAGGTCAAGAAGGTTCGTTTTTAAACTCTAAGGGCTGAGTTTGAGTCTCTAATGATAAAGGAGACTGAATCCATTTCGGATTATTTCACCAAAGTTTTGACGGTAGTGCACCAAATGAAAAGGTTTGGAGAAAAATTAGAAGATGTTCGTGTTGTTGAGAAAATCCTTCGTTCTCTCAACTCAAAATTTTACCATGTGGTGGTAGCCATTAAGGAGTCCAAAGATTTAGATACGATGTCCATTGATCAGTTGAATAGTTCCTTACGGGCCCATAAATAAAGAATGGATAAAGGCAAGCAAGAACGTGTGGAGCATGTCTTGCAGGCAAAACTTTCGTGGAATGCTAGAGAAGAAACCAACGAAAGTGGAAGACAAGGACGAGGTCGAGGCCATAGACGAGGACGAGGACGTGGTTACGGAAGAGGAAGAGATGAGAAAAATTATTCTCAAGAGAAAAGAAATCAAAATTTTTCTCGAGCTTATGGAAGAGGAAGAACAGTTGACAAAAGACACATTGAATGCTATTCATGTGGAAAGAATGGACATTATTCTTGGGAGTGTCAGACATCCAAAGAAGAAGAAAATAAACTTGTTGTGCATAATGAAGATGTTGAAGAACCAACATTATTCCTTACGCTCAAGGAAGATCAAAATTTTGAAGATAGTACGTGGTATCTTGACAATGGAGCTAGCAACCATATGACAGGTGATAGGAGTAAATTTGTAGCACTCGACACCAACGTAAAAGGACACGTGCATTTTGGTGACGAATCAAAAATAGAGATCAATGACAAAGGGACGATTCTATTCGAGTTAAAGAATGGAAGTCATAAGATTCTTATCAATGTTTATTATATCCCAAAGATGAAGAATAATATCTTGAGTATTGGGCAACTTATGGAGAATGGTTGTAAGATAGTCATGGAAGATCGCTATCTTTAGCTTAGAGATAAAAATGGAAATCTTATTGCTAAGGTTTCTATGACAAGAAATCGTATGTTCTTGTTAAACATGAGAAGTGGTGGAGCTATATGTTTGAAGTCATGTATTGAAGATCCACCATGGATTTGGCATATGAGATATGGACATTTAAATTTTGGCGGGCTCAAAGAATTACAAAAAAATGGTAAAAAAAATTCCAACAATTGATCATCCTCATCAGTTATGTGAAGCTTGCTTACTTGGAAAACATTCAAGAAAGAATTTTTCAAAGCAGTCCAAATCAAGAGCTACCAAGCCACTTCAGCTTATCCACGCGGATGTTTGTGGACCTATCAAGCCTTTGTCACTTGGTAAGAGCGCCTATTTTTGCTTTTCATTGATGATTATTCAAGAAAAATATGGGTTTATTTCTTGAAGCAAAAGAGCGAAGCATTTGAAACATTCAAGAAGTTTAAAGCCCTCGTTGAAAAAGAAGGTGGCTATGAGATAAAAGCTCTTAGAACTGATAGAGGTGGAGAATTCACTTCAAATGAATTCAAGATATTTTGTGAAAATCATGGTATTCGATGTCCCCTAACTGTTCCTAGATCGCCTCAACAAAATGGAGTTGCTGAAAGAAAGAATAGGACAATTCTAAATATGGCAAGAACGATGTTAAAAAATAAGTCATTACTAAAAGAGTTATGGGGAGAAGCAGTTGCATGTGCAGTTTATCTCTCAAACCGCTCACCTACCAAGAGTTTGAGAGATATAACACCTCAAGAAGCATGGAGTGGTTTGAAGCCTAATGTATCACATTTAAGGGTTATTTGGATCTATTGCATATGTCCAAATTCTTGAGTAAGAAAGATCGAAACTTGATGATAGGAGCCAAAAGCTTGTATTTATTGGTTATGAGGAGAATAATAAAGGTTACAAATTCTTCAATCCTATCAATAATAAAGTAATAATAAGCAGAGATGTTGAGTTTGAAGAAAATGCAAAGTGGGACCGGAGTACACAAAATGAAGTCACTTATGATTTTCTGCCTTACTTTGAGGAAAAAGAAGCCCCGATGCAAGAAGTGCAAGGCGAAATCGATCCTTCAACACCAACATTAACCCCACTAGCATCATCATCGTCTTCTCCATCCTCTAGTTCAAGCGAAGGCCCTCATAGATATCGAAGTCTCCCTGATACCTATAAGCAAACAGAAAAGCTAGAGGATGAAAATTTATTGTGTTTACTCTCCAATGATGAGCCTTTAAGTTTTAAAGAAGCTGTCAAAGATGAGAAATGGATACAAGCTATGGAGGAAGAAATTCAAGGAATTGAGAAGAACAACACTTGGGAACTTGAATCACTTCCAAGTTCCAAGTGGTCATCAGGCTATTGGAGTCAAATGGGTTTACAGAGTTAAGAAAAACTCTAAAGGTAATGTAGAAAGGTATAAGGCAAGACTCGTTGCAAAAGGTTATACAGAAGCAAGGAATAGATTATGATGAGGTGTTTACTCCAGTTGCTCGCTTGGAGACAATAAGGCTATTGTTGTCACTTGCAGCACAGAACAAATGGAAAATCCACCAAATGGATATGAAGTCTGCTTTTCTGAACGATAATCTTCTGGAAGAAGTTTATATTGAACAACCTTTGGGTTTTGTTGTTGAGGGTTGTGAAGATAAAGTTTTAAGGCTTAAAAAGGCCTTATATGGACTGAAGCAAGCTCCAAGAGCTTGGAATAATCGTCTTGATACGTATTTTCAAGATAATAGTTTCAATAGGTGCATTCATGAATATGCACTCTATGTGAAAGAGGAAAGAGGAAATTTGTTATTTGTTTGTATCTATGTGGATGACCTTATATTCACAGGAAACAATCAAATAATGTTTGAAGAATTTAAGAAGGTAATAGTTCAAGAATTTGAGATGAGTGATATAGGACTAATGTCTTATTATCTGGGAATTGAAGTGAAACAAATGGAGGATGAAATTTTTATCTCACAACAGGCTTATACAAGAGAGCTATTGAAGAAACTCAATATGCTAGATTGTAATCCTACCAATACACCTATGGAGTATGGAGTCAAACTTTCCAAAGAGGAAGAAGGTGTAAGAAAAGTTGATCAAACATTATTCAGAATCTCGTGGGGAGTTTAAGGTATTTGACCTGTACCAGACCTGACATTTTATTTTCAGTTGGGTTAGTTAGTCGTTACATGGAGAATCCAACAGAAATCCATATGAAGGCAGTCAAGAGAATTCTTCGCTATCTTAGAGGCACTCTTGAGTATGGCATGTTTTATTCAGTTTCAGATGAATTCAAATTAATGGACTATTGTGATAGTGATTATGCTAGGGATATTGACGACAGGAAGAGTACTATTGGCTTTGTTTTTCTCTTTAGGAAATAATGTAATTTCTTGGTGTTCAAAGAAACAACCTATAGTCACTCTTTCAACTTGTGAAGCTGAATATGTTGCTGCCACTGCCTGTGCATGTCATGCAATTTGGCTAAACATACTACTGAAGGAACTTCATTTTGAGCAAGTTGAATCCACCAAGATCATGATGGACAATAAGTCAGCGATTGCCCTAGCAAAGAATCCAGTGTTTCATGACAGAAGCAAGCACATAGAAATAAAGTATCATTTCATTCGACAATGTATTGAGAATATGCATGTGGAGGTTGAGTATGTGAAATCACTTGATCAAGTTGCTGACATTTTCACAAAATCTCTGAAATATGATGCTTTTCAAAAGTTAAGGATTATGATTGGAGTCAAAAAATTATCAAGTTTAAGGGAGAATGTTAAAAATAAACTTGATGGTTAGAATTTAAGAATGAATAAAAACCACAATTTGAATAAGTTGTCTATATTTAGTTTTAATTTAAACCATTTGTTTATTAGGATGCATTAAGTTTAGACATCAAAGAAAAGTATAAATACATATGTAATTATTTCATAATTAACAACACACAAATACATTCAATACATTCCTCTTCATTTTATATTCTTAGTGAGTGTGTGCTTTGTCCTTTTATTTTCCAACACGCATGCGTTCCTCATGCGCCACTGCTGCTGTCTCGCATTCCCGGGGCCGGGTGCAGCCGCTACTGCCTCGCGATCCCTGGCGGCACTGCTGCTGTGTCGTCGTTGTCCTCCCTCTGCCGCATTGCAATAGCCCGCCTTTGCATTGTGTGTCTGTTTATCCCGTCGTCTAGGTCACCATTGTCGCAGTTGCACATGATGTCATCGTATGTTCTCCATGCGCCACTACTGCCATTTCGTGTTTCACAGACAGTGCTGTTGTTGTCTTGTGTTTCACAAGCGGTGCTGCTGCTGTCTCTTCCTCCTTCACTTTTTCGGATGTTTCTTTTTATTAAATGGATTTTTTTGTGGTAAAACTTTTGGAAGGTAGAAGGTAAAATTGTAAATATAAAAGATGAAAATAAGATTGTAGTAGATAATTGAGACTGAATTTTTTTTAATATTTAATGGACCTGAAATTTCGCTCATTATTTATGTTATTTGCACTCTATTGTTTATTTAGCGGAATTATTTTAAAACATAAGTTAAAGAACATCAAGTAATTAACTGAATATAATTAGCATCTTATCTAGCTAAACTTATGTTTCTTCTACATTACACCATCAAGGACATTAAAGTAAAGATACCATAAGAAATTTTGATACTTGATCATGATATCATGATAAAATGACTATTCAATAAGCTGCATGTGTTCCTTAGAAGGTTTATGACGTTGACATGGAAAAAGAAAAAAAGGACATGATAGTCATTAGTCACCACCACCAACAAACATAGAAACCAAGAGGAATTGAACTTCTCCATATCCATATCCATAAACTCATCATCTTCTTCAAACTACATTATATATCATGAGCATAAATGAATTAAAACCACTTCTTAATCCACCAAAATTTAGAAATTTATGGTAATAAAGATCGAGAAATACAAGAAAATAACAAGGAGATTTTTATTTAAAAAAAAAGAAAAAAAAAACTCTAATGAAAACCTACTACTACAATGGGGAAATAAAAGTTACATAAATGGTTACATATGAGGGTAACTAATTATAAAAATATCTAACTAACACTATACATATAGTATCTCTAAATAACAACATTCATAAAAGAAAAAAATTTCTATAGTTACAAAAGAAAAATTATTTATTTTATTTATTTTCTTCTAACTCCAAGGAGGAGTAGTCTTACTGTTGTGAGGGGCTGCTACGGTGGAGTCTCCTTCGGTTTCCGATTCGTGTCGAGAGCTCGAACCTCGCCGGTTCCGGAGGCGAGGAATCACGATGATGAAGATAATAAGGAGGAAGAAGGCAGTGGTAAGAACAAGAAACACTATCTTACCATGTAGAGCAAAGTTCTTGTCTTGAGAAATTGGAACCTCATCTACTTGTTCTTGTTGTTTTGGGCCATAATAATAATAATTAGTGTTGTTATTATTGTTGTAAGGAGTAGTAGTCATGGTTATTTAGTTATTAGAAAAGTCTATGGCTCTAGAAGGGTTAGAAGTGGCAAAAATATATATGGTTTATATAATTTGTATTGTTAGTTTTCAATAATTCATCGTGGGAAAACCTTGACCTTTTTTCTCAAATGGGACAACTTAACGGGTCGCATTCGTTTTTTGTTTTCGGTTTTTCCAATGATATTGCCAATTTTCCACACACATTCTTATTGATTAAGAGAAAATTAAAACTAAGCTTTGTTTTTAAGATAGGGAAAAAAAATCCCAGTTTTTTATTTTGTTTTATGTTAATGTTGGAAAATAAACTTGTGTTCTTGTGGAACACAATTATACAAATTAAATATATAATTTTTAACAGGAATTTAACAGGAATTTAATAAAAGTAATAATATTTTACACTTTTTACTTTCTCAAAGAATAAAAAATTACTAAATACACAAAAAACCGTAATAGAAATTACTTTATATTTTAAATTTTTTTCTCACGAGATCCTTTCATTTCGAAAATTTACTTAAATGAACTAATG
>NC_029785.2:4241050-4246624 GCF_000816755.2 Arachis ipaensis
TATTAATTCAGCATCTCAGTTATGAAATTAAAAAGTGTACTAAAAATAGAAAGCAAGAATAATCAACATTTACATTTTCACCTTACAGCTGTTGCTTTTTCTGTTTTAATATTCGGATGTTATACTAACCTTTTTCTTTTCTTTCTATTTATTAGTGTGTAAATTACTAAACATGCTTTCGAATTATCATATAGCGGACAAAAGTATTTTAATTTGTTTACGATTAAAATAATTATATTTTAAAATACGAGAAAGGAGGGATATTCTGAATATTATTTAACATTGTATCTGCTAAGTATGGTTGTATAGCTTGAAGGTTCCACTCACCAGATTCAGTTACATACGCACTGACCGCTTTGTACTCTAATTCCTCAGGGATTGGTCTTGTTAGCACATCATGAAGGCTCTTTAGATCGTTGTGCCAGTTGTCATGCCAAAATCGAGCACTTTTACCATCACCTAAAATCCAAGAACAACAGTCCTTCATATTTGGCCAAAGCTTGGAGAGCTCCTTCCAAATAGGAGAGCTTTTTTGCTTGTAATCACACCTTCCCAAATTAAAATCATTGCCCTTGTTATTGCTAGTTAGGACTTGAACCCATAAAGCTTGTGGTTCTGTATAGATCCTCCATATTAGCTTCAGCAAGAAAGTATCGTTCATAGCAACTAGCTTTCAGAATCCAAGACCTCCTTGTCTTTTTGGGAGACAGAAGGTGTTCCAACTTACATGGTGGATTTTCTTCTGATTTTGCATGTCGCCCCAAATGAACTGTCTTTGCTTTTTTTCTATTAAATTACAAATTCTTATCGGGATTCTGGAGTGTTGCATTTCATAATTGGCCATAGGTGTAATAACACTCTTGGCCAGGGTAATTCTACCAGCAAGAGTTAAGCATTTAGCCTTCCAGCCTTTTAATTTGTCATTGACTCTTTGCAAGACATGCTTAAATTTATCTTTTCCTGATCTTTGATTAGATATGAAAGCACCAAGATACTTACCTAGGCAAGGTTATTCTTGGAAATGACTCATCTCCACAAACCTTCTCCTATCTTGTTGTGGAACATTCTTTGAGCAAATCAGGGAAGTTTTGGCATTGCTTATTTTAAGTCCGGAAGCTAAACAGAAGGATTCAAGATAGAGATAGCATTATTTAATTGATCAGAATCAGCCTCCATAAAGATGAGTAAGTCATCTGCGAATAGAAGATGAGAGATTGTCGGCCAAAACCTTCCAACTCGCATTGGTTTCCAAACATTAGCCTCCACACTTTCCTCAATGAGCTGTGAAAGCTTATCCATCGCTATAACAAAGAGATACGGGGAGATCGGGTCACCTTGCCTGATTCCTCTCTCAGGATTGAACTCTTTTGTCTTTCCACCGTTCTAAAGCACATTGTAGGTAACAGAAGTCACGCTTATCATAATAATACTTACTAGTTTCTCAGGGACCCCAAACTCCACCAGGCAAGAATTGAGAAAAGACCAATTAAGTCTATCATACGCCTTCTCAAAATCCACTTTAATTGCCATATAACCCTTTCGCCCTTTCATCCTCCTCATCACATGAGATAATTCTTTAGCAATCAAAATGTTATCTTGTATCTTTCGCCCTGGAACAAAACTTGACTGATGGGGAGCGATTCTATCAATTAAGGCAGGTTTAAGTCTATTCACCAAAATCTTGGACAAGCCTTTATAGCTAACATTGCATAATGCAATTGGACGAAATTGAGTGATGAATTCTGGCCTTGTAACCTTCGGAATAAGGGTGATTAAGGTTTTATTGTGATTTTTAATATTACTTGGCTCTTCCCAGCAGCTCTTAACATGATTGATGATGCTCTCTCCTATTACATCCCAATTTTCTTTATAGAAAATGGCTGGAAAGCCATCCAACCCAGGTGCTTTGAGGGACCCAATTCTGAAAAAAGCATCTTTAATCTCTTCTCCAGTGGGCATCACATCCATATTCCGTTTTACATCCTCTTGAATCTTTGAGTAGGATTTGGATGATTGGAGTTGTATTGTATCACCTTGTTCTTGGTACAAGCGTGTGAAAAAATTAATGGCTAGGTTTGCCAACTCCTCTTGGTCTTCCACCCAAGTCCCTTCATTATTCCGCAGCTTAAGGATCTTGTTCTTCCTCCTACGAATAATGGTTCTTGTATGATAGTAGCGGGTGTTACGGTCTCCATCAATAATCCACATCTCTCGGGACTTTTGCAGCCACAAAATTTCTTCTCTATCAAGGATATCTGCCAGCTCTTTATGAAGTTGAAGTTCTAACCTTTCAAGAAAAGGGTTCTTACCATTTGCCTGAGCCCTCTGTATGCCTCCAATTCGATTAATAAGTCTTCTTTTCATCCTTCCAACATGGCCAAAAGCTTCCTTGTTCCACCTAGAGAGATTGGTAGATAGGGCTATGAGAGTATTGTCCAGACTCTTCTCGTAATTCCAGTTCTGTCTGACGGTTTCCTTGTACTCAGGGTGTGTAATCCACATCGCTTCATATCGGAAGGGTCTTTCATACCTACTGGCTAACTGAGGATTTAGAATGACAAGGAGGGGATGGTGGTCCGAGCGCATTCGAGTTAACACATCAACTTTTGCCTCCGCAAACTTAGTTCTCCAGTCAGCATTACACAGCGCCCTATCTAACCTTTTAAAAACACGTTCCATTCCTTCCCATACAGGGCCCTTCCAAGTAAATTTGGACCCAATGTATCCCAAATCTATCAAACAGCAATCATCTATCCATTTTTTAAATTTTGCGCAAGCATGTAAGTCTGTTCGTCCCCCACCCTTCTTTTCCGAGGCACACATAATTTCATTGAAACCCCCTACAAGGAGCCAAGCTTTGGACATACCTGTTGCTATAGTTCTCAACTCTGACCATAAACTCCTTCTATTTCTTTCTTGTGGGCTCGCATAGATTGCCGTTAGCATCCAGCTATGGTTGTTTTCATGAGTTACCTCCATATGTATGAATTGCACACAAGATCTAACCACTTTAACAGAGATATTTGGGTCATTCCAAAGAATCCAAATTCCTCCACTAAAACCGTTGGCATCCTGCACATGACTAAAAGCAAAACCACTTCTATCAATCGTGCGGCGCGCAGTATCTCCGCTACACCTCGTTTCCTGAAGGATGACCAAATCAGGTTTATGCATTATCAGATATTCCTTAAGGGTGCGAGTGAAGGACTGACTCGCTGCCCCTCTACAATTCCATGAGAAAATAATCATCAGATCAGATCTAAAGAAAGAAAGGATAGCCTCATTGCTCCATAGCTGCATCATCCTCCCCACGGGGCACTTCCACTTCCGTGGTTCTCTCGCCCTCCTCTCCTTCCTTTATCGGGCCGCTTTCCTTCCCATTTTCTAACCAGTGGTTTTGGTTCTCCTCCACCATGCCAGCTCTCACACCCTTGGCTTCGTAAAGGAGAGCAGCCTCAACCATTATCCCCATATCAATTGTGTTCATGTCTGGTGGCTCTGGCTCAGGACTCTCATCCATTGCTTCATCAATTTGTCCTGTTTCCGAAACAAATGACTCTTCCATTTGTGAATCTTGTGAATTGAAGGTGGGTTCTGAGTTTTGTGACTCTGGGGCATTATTGGGGCCAAAGTTTGGGTTATTATTTGCTGGATTCTTCATATATGGGGCATTGGTGTGGCTGTAGGGTGTTTGGTCTATGTTTCTAATTTGGGTCAGGATTTTTTCTTTTTGTGGGTGCTTAGTTTGGTCTGGTGGGTTGCTGGGGTTAAAAACTGGTTGGGTTGCTTGGCCTACATTGCCATTGGACTTTGGTTGGGCTGAAATGGTTATTATTGGACTTTTTTGGTTATAGGCTTTCTCATTAATTTTAGATGCTTGGTTCTCTTTCCTTTTGCTCGTTGTAGGTGCTAAAGCCAGGGTGCTTGTTGTATTGTTGGGGACATTCCCTGTGCCCTCATGATTGGCTTTGGGGTCGTTATTGTTCTCATCATCGAGGACAGCAAACCTCGTACCAGCAATTGCTACCTTTCCTTTCCTTACCTCTCCTCCATTCACCCCACTACTTGTACCTGTGTCTACCCCTTTTTCGCATTTCTGCCACGCGTCCCTCTTTGTACGACCATCCATGGTCCAAAGGGCTCTTCTGGTCCGTCAATGACGCTTTTGCCCTTGTCAAGATTGGCATTTCCCATATTGTCCCTTCCATTTGTGTCTCCTCCACTTCCATTCACCTGAATTTCTCCTTCTCTCTGTGCCTCTTCTGTGACTTTCTGGCCACCGTTCTCCCCAGTTTTCTTCATTGGACAGTTTGCTTTTTCATGGCCCACAATCCCACAAGAGAAGCATATATTGTGTATGCCCTCGTACTCCACCAAGTAGCGGACTCCATTAATGGAGTATTGGGAGATCAATGGTTGTGACAGGTCTAACTCAACGCACAGCCTTGCAAACCTTCCTCGACACTTGTCTGTTGTGTTAGTGTCCACTTTCAGTGTTCTCCCTATAACATTGCCAATCTTCTTCAACATTTTATCTTCATAATATTCAATAGCAAGGCCGGGCAACCTTATCCATGCCGCCACCGTGTCAATGGTAGCCTCCGTTGGGTTGAAGTCTGGTTTCCAAAATCTCAGAGTGAGATAGTGGTCAAATATCTTCCATGGCCCCCCAGTGAGAGCGTAGTCAAGATCCTCTTGAGAGAAGAATTTGACGATGAAAAACTCATTCCCTATATCAATGACTTCAATACTTCCCTGTTTCCCCCACATTGCTTCAAGTCTCCTGGTAAGCACCGGCAAGGATATCCTCCTTCCCATAAGCTTAACAATGAGTGTTTCTCACCAGGGCTTTCTTAAGCTTTTCATTGCAGCTTCATTGACTACAAAATTAAAGATACCATTTACCTTCTCAACACGAATCTCAGGCTGCAAGCATTCCCCCTCTTCGTCATCAGACTCATCTGATGATTCTGAGCTCTCCTTTTCTTCTATGGCTACGGGCTTCTTGCCACCTTTCACTGCCTCACTGAAGGATCGTCTGGTTGGCTGCTCTTCATTGGGACAACCTTCTCTTTCTTCCACCATCCAATCTTCTTCTCTTGGAACTAGTGACATGTCTCCAGAAAAATCAAGACCTTCCCCACCTTTCCTTATCTTTTTAGCTGAGCGTTGTTCTCGATTGCGTCTCGACGATTCTGGGGGCTCATGGGAACGGGAGTGTCCTCCCCTAACATAACCACCTTTCATTGATAGCACTCGTTTATTTAACTGTATGTTTCTTCTTCAGTTCTTCTATTTGAGGCCCACCGAAATTAGAGCGTAGAGGCTGGGGTGGACCAAGTGGCCCATGGTTCTTTTGTTGCTTCATCCATTATGAAATAATTCTATTTATGTAGAGACATTAGCATTAAAGTATTAAACACTATTCTGTTGGTTCTTTGTTTTCATTCTAACATGTGAACAATTTATCTTGAGTTGTATTTTATGGTAGTTATGATTAATAGTATTGGTAAATATGAAATTTTGATAATATTTAAAAATATAGCTAAAATTAAAATCATATCTTTTATTATT
>NC_029785.2:4246763-4256235 GCF_000816755.2 Arachis ipaensis
ATTCAAAAATATTTTTAATTTGAAAATAAAAAATAAAATGTATGACTTAATAAAAAAAAATTATCAAACAATAAAAAATACAACCTTAAAATTTTGACTATATTTTTTAATTATTACTAAAGTTTTATAACCGTCGTAATTACTGTAATTACAGTTACCATGCAATATAATTCATCTATCATATACTAGGTATTTTATGTGGAGATTAGATTACATTTATCCATTTTCTTTGTCAACAAAAGATTTGTAATTGTACGCTTAAAGAGAGATACTAAAAACAAATAAAATAGTTTTCTTACTAAATAACAAGGGTCTTTTTAATATAAAAAGACATATAGTGTTTTAATAATAATGTTTTGATAATTTAATTCCCAAATGCTTAATTTACTAATAAATTAATTAGTATCCTATTATTATGTTTTTTTAGTAAACCTATTAATTATATCAAAATTGAATATTAAAATATAACATCCTTGCTAGCAAAGCACTTAAAATGCTAAGCTAAGTAGGATATTACTGTTTAGTTAGAAGTGTACTAGTCCTAATGACCTCTCAAATTAAACACGCGATAAAAAAAAAAAACACACACACACACACAAATAAAAAAGAGGTAAATGTAATTAGAAAAAGTATAGGTAAATAATGAAAATATTAAATAATATGAACAATAGATATCTATTCAGATGTTCATTTCACTAGGTGTACGGATGATTATTTTAATATTAAGATTTAGGTGAGTAATTTGGAGGTGTAGTATGTTTTTATTTGATTGGTAGTTGTTCATGTTGTTCAAGATAGTCATTGTTTACCTAGCACTCCTCATGTAATAATTCATGAGGAGTGCTAGGGGGCAGCAACTTTTGTATTTTGTAACCATCAATTGACCATCAATAATATTTTTAATGGTGTGGAATCATTCAATTTTCTTTTGATGGTTAAATGCTAGCTAACTTTTTAAAAAGTTTCTGGTGCTAGACTTTTTCATAATTCATTAAGCACATAACACACGTACATAATACCATAACAGTCTCATAGTTTAGGGTAAAGTACTAAATTGGTCCCCTAGGTTTGGGCGTAATTCTGTTTTGGTCCTTAAGGTTTAAAGTGTTCTATTTGAATCCAAAAAAGTTTTATTTAGCATCAATTTAGTCCATAGTGAGGTCAAAATTAAATAATTAACAAAATGTCCTACATAACAACAATTCAAGAACAAAATCGATAATATGGAGAACAAGTACAAGCTCCAGAGGCACAAAATCAACCATTGATGCATCAATACATTTATTTATTATTTTCTTTAGTTTTATAGAAAATATTTTATTTATATTATAAAAAAATAATAAATAAATGTATTGATGTATCAATGGTTGATTTTATGCCTCTGGAGCTTGTACTTGTTCTCCAGATTATTGATTTTGTTCTTGTACTGTTGTTATGTAGGACATTTTGTTAATTATTTAATTTTGACCTCACTGTGGGACTAAATTGATACTAAATGAAACTTTTTTGGATTCAAATAAAACACTTTAAACCTTAAAGACCAAAACAGAATTACGCTCAAACCTAGGGACCAATTTATTAGTTTACCCCGTAGTTTAAATACAAACGTTGCAAATGAAATATGAAAATACTTAAAATAACTAGGGTGCGTTCATATATCTCATAAGCAGAAGGTTTTTGGTTAATATTGGTGAGTGAATGCTTAGAAGGGTCCTTTTCAAAACTAACAGTTTCACCAAATTTCTATAGTTTAAAAAGTCACATAATGAGAATTAAAACGCAATTCTCAGTATAAAAATTAGTGAAGTATATCAAATATCATTTGCTCTGTTGCTCATGAATTGGTCTTGATTATTTTACACACATATATTCAACTGGGTATTATCACATTAAAAAAGAACATAATTAGATCACTTAAAATGTTTTGTTTAATCAATTCATGAAAATTAAACTCTTATTTTGATTTCAAATTACGGAAAGCGTTGCAATACCATAGCAAGGAAAAAAAAAAGAAAAAAGAAAAGAGAAAACAAAACAAAACAAAACAAACATAAACGAGATCTATAGTTTTACCAAAACTGCCAAACAACTGAGATAAGTAAGGACCACTAAAGATACTTACAATCAATCACATGTTCGAATTTTCTTTTATTATATTAATTTTTTAGGATAAATCTTTATTTTATTGGAGCTCTTATTTTCCATAAAATTTTGTAGAGAAGAAACAGAGAAAATGAAAACAATACTCTTGTTTCACCTGTCTTTTTCAATATATACGAGAACCCAAAAAAACGCAGCATTTCTGTACTCAGTAGTCACCGACACCTTATTTGAAACAGAGGAGAGGAAAGGGGAAAAAAAATGAAAACAAAGTATTATTAAATCCAGAAATGTGGTGATTCGTGGTAGAGAGTGCAGAGAAAATGATGATGTGTTTGGGAGAGAATTTCAGTATGATTCATAGAATGATGAATTATAAAACCAAATTGGGTTGGTCTAGTGGTTAGTTTACTAGTCCGTTTAAGTAAGTATTGGGTTGAAATTCCACCTTTTGCATGCAGCAATCCATTGGCCAGCAATAAACTCTTGAGTGGAACTCAGTACTGCGACGGATTAATCTTTTACTTGTCGAATTGGAAAATACCGTGAGAAATTAAAAAATGATGAATTATAAAAATGATTTAATTACTAAGCTAATTATTTATACTATCATTGTTCTAACTATCAAATAAATATCTTCGCACCTTGTAACCAACCTAACAAACTAAACAAACTTGCTGACTAAGGACCAGTTTGGCTAAACTTCTAAAATAAGTTCTTTTGAAAAATGAGCTTAAAATATAAAGACTTTTATTAATAACAACTTTTAAATAAGTTATTTTGTATTTAGAAAGTTATTATAGAAGTCCTTGTTTTAAAGTTGTGCATTAAATAAGAGTGATAAAATAGCTTTTAAAAATAGGAGAAGACACATTTTTCAACTTCTTTAAAAACTCTTAAATAACTTTTTGAAAAGTTAAAAATTTATCTAAAAAATTATACCAAACACTATTAATGTAACTTTTTATAAGTCAAAAGTAAAAAAAGTAACTTTTGGAGTTTTTTAAACGGACCCTAAGCAAAACTAACTAACTAACTAATTTGCTGACTCAACTACACCTAAATTACAGTTTATTAGTTACCTATATTTTAGTAAACATACAACTAACTCCGTTACAACTTGACTCAACTACTACTTCAACAATGTTGCACTTGCAATATGAGACCATGATCCTCTGTTTGATGTATAATTAAACATTATGCATTAACTTCAATGGATTATTAGAAATAGTTTTCTGTTTTTTACTTTCTGCAGGGCTTTTTTGAGGATGGTGTTTAGAATTTTTATCTAAAATTAAGCAATTGGAGGCTTGGATTTGGAGGTAAATGGAGAGTATAAAAGGATTTTAGTGATTTTGGAGCTGTTTTGTAATTTTGGGTTGATCTTTGACAAGAGTTATTCCCGAATTTGTAACATGTGTGATGTTTAGGGATTAATGTACAAAAATAAAATTTTCAGGGCTAATTTTGAAATTTCAGGGTCAGTGCTGATCTGGCAGTAGAGTAGAGTTGAATTTGCAAAGGTTGTGAATTGTGATACAAGATAACAAGAATGACACAATACTCTTTAATATCTACAAACATGATATGATGTTGAAGCGAAAAAAATGTTACATAAACACTACAAAACAGTAACCAAATCTGTCATCATCTAATTGTGTATTGGTCTTTTACTCAAGATGAGCTATAATTTAATTTCATCCGTTATGGATGATGAGAATAATTTAATTTTTATTATACATAATGAATAATAATTTAATTTTATTTGCTTTAATTCTATAATTAATAAATTTAATGACCATCATAATTCACATAATTATTAAATGCTCATAAGTCGTAATATTAATATTATTTATAATTTAATTTTTATATAATATACCTTATCTCTAAATAGAAATAAGTTTTAAGTTCTAAATTATTTTACTATTCTAGTATATTTTTCATGCTTACTTGAACATTATATTGTGTCTTTTACAAGTATTTACTTTTCGTATTCTTTATCTTTGTCAAAATATACATATTTCGGAGATGAAGAGACATGCTCGATCCCTCTAAGACGAGATATACTTTAAAGTTATTACCGTATAAGAACATGTATAAATACATGTATTGTTAACTTATTTTTAATATATATTTTATATTTTTACATATACAGTTAATTTAGTAGCTAACTTGTATGTATACTTAGAATAGTTAGTTGTACTGATACATGTATGTCTTTGATTAACAAAATTCAATTAAATAAATAGTTTAATTTAATACACTGTAGTGTAAAATAATTTATATAATGATATAATTATATTTATTCTTTTAAATAATTATTCACGTAATAACATAATTATTTTTGCTAATATAACATTATGTGATCGAATACATGTATAAATATGCTTTATATGTGAAAATGAAAATGAGTTTGTTACCGTTGTTGAAATTCAAGTCTAAAGTAGTGTTTGTTTTTAGAAATTGAATTTGAGAGTTGAGACTAAGAGACAAGAATTTAGTATTATATTTGATAACCAGATAATATAACTAAAATTTTAATTTTAAGATATAATTTATATAATTTAAATAATATTAATTTAGACGGATTTAAAATTTAATTCACTATTTTTCAGTCAAATTAATTTGTCTGACCTAATTTTGACAAAAATAACATAATTTAAGTGATTATATGTGTTAAATTTTAATTATTAAAAAATATTTAAAAAAAAAAGACGTTTTCTGCGTCTTTATGGAAGCATCCCCCTTCTCCCTTTACCTCTATTTTTTTCTTAATCCCTCACCTCACTACTCCTACCAAATAAGATACTAAAACATAATTTAGTAAGAATAAATTATCATTTGTACCCATGAAAGATGTAGACGCTGATAAATGTATCCATATAAGAATAAAACGACAATTGTAACCACGAAAAATAGTTTTCGTGTGTCAAAAGCACCCTAACAGACCAATTGCGTAACCAAATATTCTTGGCACGAGGCTATCTTCCGTAGTTACAACTATGATTTTATTCTTATATAAATACATTTGTGGGCATCTATATCTTTCCTGAATACAAATGATAATCTATTCTTATTATTATACACTTTACACCAAACATAGTATTTGTTTCTCCATCTCAATTTCTGTTTCAAATGGTACCTAAATTCTTTCAAAAAAGAAAATTGAAGCCGTAAATTGTATTTTAACCCCAGAATTCCCCCATTTTGCAAATTCTACCCTCTAACGGGGATTCAGGGGATTCGCACACCACAGCACCAATCCACGAATCGGAGCTACACCCTCTTCTCCTTTTGACGATCTCCCTCTGATCTCTCTCTCACGCACACTGTGTCATAAAAGGTTCAAACTTTACTCTATCTTAGACACTTACACCATTTTTTTCATCTCTAATGTTCATGTTTTCTTTCCTTCAATTGTTTTTTATGCTTTCTGGTTTCTACACTATTTTCAGTTTTCTTAAGCATTTCATTTAATTATATTGGAATTCTTGATAGTTCATTGGATAGTTGATTATTCTTGAAATTTGGTTACCTTTTTGGTCATTGCCAGGTGCCTGTTTGTCCTTTGGTTCCGGGTAATTTTCTTTTGTTATTGTTAATGTTTAATGATCAGTTTTGCTTCAATTTGGTTATTTACTGATGTAATTTTGGCTCAAGTGGTGATTTTGTGGTAATTGGAATCGGTTCATACTTTTCATTGCTTTGTTTTTGTGGTTTTTGCATATGTAATGTTGAACTGGTGGATCAGAGAGACTGCAATATATGTGAGAATATGTGGTTTATTCTTTTGCCATTGGAAGAGAAATTTGTCTTGATAATAGATTCATAGAATAATAGTTTGATATTGATAATTACTATTGTGGAGTAAGTAACTTGCTAATCTGAAACTCAAAATGAAAAATTGAGGGATTCGATATTTATGTCTCCTTTGCAAGTGTACTGAAACTATGTATATGAAAAAATATTTTAGCATATGGCTTCTTTGTGATAATTTATGTATAGGTTCTGAATGATTAAGTTGTTCATTCTTTTCATAGCTGTAAAATATGTTGAAGTGAAGATCACAAATAACAATCTTAACCTTTGGCATAATGAGAATAGTCCCCTTTGGTAGCTTTGTTCGCTTGGTTAAATCGGCAAGCAATAGGGACCATGAACTGGCTTTAGGTAGGGTTAGACTCCTCATTGATTTTTCTTATGGAACTTGAAATTGATAGATTGTGATCACAACTTAACAGTAAAAAGGGGGAAAAGATAGCGTGTAGAGAACACAGCTGAAAATTGAGACAAATGGTGAAGCTATATTTTCTGTTTTTGCAATTGATTACGCTTTGATGATTAGATCAATACAATTTGATCAGTTTAAACTTAGTGTGACTCCTTGTTTAAACTTAAACAATCCTGTCCTCTTCACATGATAAAATTTATATCTATGTGTTGTTTGTGGCTGTATCATAGCATCTTAAGCATATACAATCTTGGCATATATTGAGATTCTTTAACTTTTAGTATATTTTGACAGGTAAAACCAATTTTGAACTTTACTGTAGATGCAGGTGATAAAAATATAATTACTGACCCTGCTTGGCATTTCTTTTTGTTTGCTTCGCAGTTGTCTTGTTTATAAATTCCGGGTTTTTTTACCGGCTTTCATTCGTATTGGTATTTATTAGGACTTGGTGAAGACTCATGTCAGCTCCTAATGAGGAAAACTTGTCGTCACATTCCCAGGTGAGTTTTTTCAGTTATGAGCAAGCATTTCTTATGTTTGCAATTAATTCTCCTATCACATTTCACACTCCAATAAACTCTTATTTGAAATCATGCTTGTGCACGTTTATGTGCTCACTTTAGATTTAGGAAGCAACTTTGAGCTAAGTTCTGGGACTGCTGTCATTTTGTTTTTCATTGTATGTTAAATCGATAATATATGGATGATTTGTATTTCTTTCCTCTTCACATTAACCGCTGTAAAGATTTTTAGGATCCATAGTGAAGAGAAATATTGTCTGTCCAGAATTCACAGGGTATTTGTCTTGCTATGAGCATGGTAACCTAATAAATCAAGAAAAACTGGGAATTGATCGAGTTGTGGGTTATTATTGTTCTTGATCCAGTGTGTTTAATCTTCTGTTTACAATGCTGAAGATGTTTTAATATTTTCCTAATGTATTGAATTGCTTATCCTTGCATCATCTGCAGAATCAATTTTGCATACTGTTGTGACATTTTACATCTATGTATTTTATATGCAATTCAAGACTTTGAACTTCAATTAGATGGATTATCTACCTTGACTGTTTATCTAGACTCCAAAGATTGAAATCTAAATCTTGCCGGTGTTAATGTGATTTTAAACATTTTATATCTAATGGTAGCATTATTTTGTTATTATTTTTGGTGAAAGATTCAGTGATGCTTCTAGTGTAAAAGCTAATAATCTTGAACAGCAAACCTTTGAATATGTTACATATTTTTCTTTTAGAATAAAGATGGAGAAAATCGTGAATGCCACTTTTCATTCCATTTTTTGTTATCTTAGTTGAGCAACATGACATAAACACTGACGTTAGATGATAAGCATCAAGCAATAACTCCTGTTTTCATTTTTTTCTTCCTTCACAAAATCCTGAAAACAGAAACCAGTCAGGCCATGAATTTCCATGATAGTATCATTTCTTCTTGTTGTGGGTTGTCTCCCATATGCATGTTCTAAAGTAATTTAGTTGTGTCAGGGAATTGAAACATTAAGATTTATCAAATAATACATTTTTCTCCACTTATACTTTTTCATGCTTCTTTCATTTTGCAGCTCTCATCTCATTTCTTCGCGGATCTCCTTGATTCCATTATAGTCGATGTAGCATCAGAGTGTCACAGAGTAGCAAGGTTGGGCCTTGATTCTAATTTGGAAGAAGAAGATGAAGAATTGAAGTTGTCTGCACAAGCTAGGGTAAAGGTTGCCGATCCTAGCAATAGTAATGAAGCAAATGGCAAGTATGTGGTTGACATATTCGGACAAAGTCATCCTTCCGTGGCAAGTGAAATATTCGAATGCATGAATTGCGGCCGATCCATCATGGCCGGAAGGTTCGCCCCTCATTTGGAGAAGTGCATGGGGAAGGTGATTATTTTATCTCTTAGAACTTTTTTTGGTTTTGAAAAAAGGTGAATTTAAAACATGATGATTACATAGTTGAACACTAATTATGTATAGTCCTCTATTATCAAGACTGTTCAACACTTGTTATATCTTCTTCAAAATGAGATGAAAGATAATATACAATTAGTTGTTAGTGAGAAGTACATTGGTTTTTTTTTGTTTGTCTCTATTTCGTATCATGAAAAATGCTTCTTCTCTGCTCCACCTCAGGGTAGGAAGGCTCGTCTCAAAGTAACAAGAAGCAGCACGGCCGCTGCCGCGCAGAACAACCGGTACTCCCGAGGCAGTCCTGTTTCTACATACTCACCATATTCAAATCACTCTAGCAATAACAGCATGAACCGGTTGCCAAATGGAACCTCCAATTTTGCAGGTGAGGAGCACTCAAATGGGACATTCGAGCCGTGACGAAGTGAGTGAGCATGGAGCAGTGATGTGGCAATGGCTGGCAGGCATGCATGCATGCATGGATTCAGGCTTCCATATCAGCAGTATCATCATCATCATCATCAACTTGGCTTTGCTGGAACACAGCATCATGATGATGTATACGGAGAAAAGGAAAAAGAAAATGGTACTTGTAATTTATATTGGAACTAAGCAATGACAATTTTATGGTAATAAAACATGGCTCGTAGTTTAGTTAATGTATGGAGAAATTAATAGATTGTGATGATTCTGGATTACTGGTGTCTGGTAAAGCAATTGATCAATAATAGCCCGTAGCCCTCGATGTGTACAATTATTTTTTAAAAATAAAAATTTCCGTTGCCGGGACTTGAACCCGGGTCTTTCGGGTGAGAGCCGAATATCCTGACCAACTAGACTACAACGGATTGATGCTTTATTGCAACATAGGTGCTATATATGCGCTACTTCATTTCGTTCAATACTCAATAGATTAAATTTGGATAAAAGTGGTAGATCCTAACATTTCTCTTAACTTAATGTTTCCTAAGTAAAAGATAACTCCGATATATATCATCATATCAATTAAATATTTTTCTAATAAACTATTTTACGTATACGTAAAAAAAAAAAATAATAACGACAAAATAAATAAATCACATAAATTATATATTAAAATATAAAATATACATTAAAAATGTGTAAAATAACATATGTATATATAAATAAATATTCAATAATTAATTTTTAGTATATATATAATATTTTTTTAATAAAATATAATAAATTTTACTTTGA
>NC_029785.2:4257208-4258510 GCF_000816755.2 Arachis ipaensis
AGATAAATATTCCCAAACATAGTTTTAGATTTATACTTTTTAAATATACAATTTTTTGTTGGCGGTTTATTGTTAATTTTGATTATTCTCCTAATTGAACCATTTTCATTAACAGACGAACTTTGTAGGCATAATATACACTTTTAATATATTTAGGAGCAATACTATATAACTAATAAAATTCATTAATTTTTGGTTAACACTTAGCTAGCCAACACTTTATATTCTAAATACTAAATTCGACACATTAAACCATAAATCCTAAATCTTAGTAGTATAAAAATAAGATATTTAACTAAGGTATTAGCTAAAGTATTAACTAATATTGATAAAAAAAAGTTTTGGTCTCCTAATATGTTTCTATATTTATTAAGTGAAAAAGGTTAGATAATTTTTCTTATCACGTAATAAGAATAATATTTAAGAATTTCATATGTGCTATGGCCTATGGGAGACTGTTTTCCTTTGTGAGAATCCATATTGGTTACGTTGTTGGTGGTTATTATTATTAAGGGTATTTTATACCACAAATGATCACCACTACGATACTATAAAGTTCTATATTAATAATTAAACGATGGAAATATGTATATACTACAGTCAAGTGGGGCTAGATTAAAGGTTGATTATGATTAGAAATTAAAAATGTAATTGATTGAGACATAGAATGATAGAACTAATAAGTAGCTCACGACTCCCACTTATCCCTGCCTCTCACACCTTCCATATATGTGAGATAACTTTTCCTTAGGGTAAAGAATGAAAATAGAAATAAATCAAGTGTTGTATATAGTTTATTTAATACTAAAATATATACCAAATTGAAGTAAAACCAAAATACCAATTTTATCCTTTTCTTCTTCACAAATTTCTTCAATATGATTTCAAATTTGATAATCGTTTTTGATTAATCAATTGAAACGTATTGCATTATAATATATGCCTTGTTTATGTGCCGGTTTTAATTTGGTGTAATTTGGGTCTTCTAGAATAAATTTATACCATCTCTATGCATTTGGAATTGGGTGCAATATATAGTTGTTTCTTTTTAGTTTTCTTGATTTATGTATTTTGAGTGTATTTTAGTTTTTATTTTCTTCTTAGTATTTTCTCTTCTCCCATATTTAAGATTATTATCTCATTGAAATTTTTAATGTTTTGTTGAAGGATCACATTCTCTTGTATTTTTCATGATCCTTTTAGTGATTTACTCCTGCAATTCCTTTTTTCTACGAAAGAATTATATCTTTGACAAGCAAAAAAAAAAGAATAATAAAGTGTACACATACACATTTACACATT
>NC_029785.2:4258679-4266407 GCF_000816755.2 Arachis ipaensis
TTCAATCCTTTGGGGGGGGGGAAGAGAAAGAAAGAGGGTAGAAAAAATTTAAGTACTTACACTAATCATTATGAGTTGCATCTATATATCCGTATTTGTTTCTGAAATTTGGATTTAGAAAAGGAGGTGGCGAAGTTCAAATAGAATTATTGAAATCACATACACGCGTGGTTTGACATGCACAGTGATGGAACATTCAACAAATTTAAATTCTGGTGATTTCTACTTCTCTTATGAAAGAACTTTAATTTCCATTCTCATGTCTCTAATGTCTATGACAACGTGTGATGATAGAGAAAAGCAAATGGTCCTTTTCCAGTAATAAAAGGCCCATTTCTTGAGAAGGAAACAATCTGAAAATCATGTTCAGCTTTCTCTTCTCCTCTCTTCGCTTTTTATTTAAAGTTTAGCTCACCAATCATCTTAGAGTAAATGTTGAAATTATTTTTTGAAATTTCATATTTAAATTAAGTTTGTCGGAAAAACTACCATTTGTACCCATAAATTTTGTGAACGCTGACAAAAATACCCATCAAACAAGAAAACTAATGTTGTACCTATGAAAGATGGGTTCCGTGTGACAATAGTACTCAAACCGTGATTTTCGTTGACTTTTTAATAAAATTCCCAAATTCCTCCTTTTATCTTCTTCCCCAAATTCCAAATTTCACACAACCCTCATCCTTCGTCTTCCTCTGCCACCGCCAGTCACCATTCCCTCAAGACCCAAGCACCTGATGTCTTCCTCCAACCTTTATCCTCAACCTCTATCTCTCTTTATTCCAATCCTAATTTGTTCTCCAAATCTAAATCCAAATCAACTTTAACATCATTACCCTTGTTGTTTCTTTCTTCTTCGGATGTAACAACAACACTAAGAAAGCACACCCTTGTCAAACTCTTCAACCTCTTCAATCTAAATATTGTTGTTCTTCTTATTCCAAAGCAATAAGTAGTAGAATTCAACAACCAGAGCCAACAAGAGGCCGGTGACCACGTTCTCTTTTCAACGGTGACTCCAAACACTGCTCAGCGCCGTCGATCTGTAGAAAAATGGGCTGCTATTAGAGTATCTTCATGCCATTTGGTGGACTGATATTCACATCGCAGCCACCGCCGCTGCTCATGCTAGGCTTCCGAGGCCACCGCAGAACCCTCTAGAAGGTTGTGGTGGTAGTAACGTTATTGTTGAAGGATCTTGTTTCACTTTGAGTACTGGAGAACGAAGAGGGATGATGGTGGCGGGGTACATTGATGAGGATGAGCTTCTGAACATGCCGAGTATGATCGAAGACATAGCCAGGGGAATGTAGGGTGAAGAAAAACCCACACTCCCAAGCCCACCTTCGACGACGACATCATCAGCAAGTGCTGCTCCTCGAGTGAGTTCCAGTGAAGCTTCTCCTCTGCAACAAATACGACCGAGGCTATAACATCTTCTATCTCCGATATATCCTTCCTTCCGTTCCCAAAGGCTCTTGGTTCTGCGCCTCTTGTTCCCACAGTGACACCAAGAAACCAAAATGTATATTTTTTTTTGTTAATTTCAAACTTCTTTTTCTTTTTCTACACCAGATCTACAAATCCATAATATTTGAACAATAACCTCTGATAATTAATAATCCACGAAGGATGAGGGTTGTGAAATTTAGAATTTGGGGAAGAAGATAAAAGGGGTAATTTGGGAATTTTATTAAAAGTCAACGAAAAATCACGGTTTGGGTACTATTGTCACACGGAACCCATCTTTCATGGGTACAACGTTAGTTTTCTTGTTTGATGGGTACTTTTGTCAGCATTCGCAAAATTGATGGGTACAAATGGTAGTTTTTCCTAAGTTTGTCTCTAAATGTTGTTTTAAACAATTTTGTTATTCGATATAGGTTTAATTACTCTGTTGGTCTCTAAAGTTTCATAAAACTTTCAATTAGGTTCCTATACTTTTTTTTCTTTTAATTGGGTCCCTACACCAAATTTTTTTTTTAATTAGGTCTCTTTTGATAGTAATTGGCTTAATTGTATAGGGACCCAACTAAAAAAAAATGGGTGCAGGGACTCAAATAAAAGAAAAAAAAGTATAAAGACTAAGTTGAAAAAAAATTTTGGTGCAAGGACCCAATTAAAAAAAAAATATAGGAACCTAATTAAAAATTTCGTAAAATTATAGGAACCAACAGATTAATTAAACTTCGATATATATATTTTAGTTAAATTAGTCTTTGCGAATTTTTCAATTAACAGATTGCGTAATATCAATAACATCTAAATTACTATTAAGTATCAAAATGACATCTAAATAAAACAAAATGATATCATTTTGCTCTTTTAATCGAGAGAATCCCACGCAAATGACATTGTATTTGTTTTTTAATCGAGAGAATCCCTCTAAAAATTTTGCCGATCTCCTCTTCTGTATTTTTGCAGCTTCATCCTCAATTTCTTTAAATTTAGTAGTCTTCTTTACCAATAAATAATAAAAAAAATTAAATAAATATTAGACATATAAAATTATTGTTCTTAATGAATTCGCAAAACTATTACCAAATATTAAATAGAACTTTGTAGACTAAGTGTTCTTTTTTTCTTTCTTCTCATCATTCACACTAAATTTTATATATATCTAACAATACTTAATTAATTTTCATTTGAGGATAACTGAAATGCAAAAGTATATAATCGATTACTATAATGAAGAAATTGATTACTATAATAAAAAAAGACTCTTTCACAAATTAATCGATTACTACAATAAAAAAATTGATTGAATCTCTGTCGATTGTGACTTCAGCAACTGTGATTATCGCATGATGATGAACAAATATTGAATATTAAAAAGATGGATACACGATGAAGAAAAATTGGATATTAAGTAGATGGATAAACGATGAACAAAAATAATAAAAAAATAATAATCAAAGAGATTGATAGACGATTCCAGTTGTAGGATTGAGTAATTGAAAAATAAATTGATGATAGATTATTCACCAATTTATAATCTTAATATTGAAAAAGATAAGATTAGAGTATCTAAATAAAAATAAAAACCTAAAAATTGAAGATAGAATTTTAAAGATAAGATAGATGAATAATAAAATAATTTATAAATACGATGAGAAAAATTTAGAATGGCGTAACATATAATGTAGTGCACAATTTAATCGATTGGGTAACACAACCAATCGATCGAATTGTGAAAATCCATGTTGCTTTGAATACTACAATCGATTGGTAACACGAATAATCGATTGAACAAGAAAAAACTCACATTCTAAGCGCAGTTCAATCGATTGTGTAACAGTTCTAATCAATTGAATTTTGAGAACCCATATTGCCGTGTAAAAATCAATCGATTGTGTTACACTTTCAATCAATTAAATTCTGAAAAATAAAAAACCATAATGTCTTGTGACATTCAGTGGATTGTAGTGTACGCCCAATCGATTGAATTGCCAACAAATACGATTTCACAAACCTTTACGTTTGTAACGGATCAAGGATAAAATTATAATTGATTAGGATTGTCAAAATATTTATTACGATTAATGGAAGATCTAATTTGTTATTATTTTTTTAATTATTAATAAACATGATAGATGAATGATAAAATAATAATTTATAATTAAACTTAAATAAAAACTATTTAACAATTATTAAAAAATTAAAAAATATATATTTTGTTATGGGATCATTAAATAGTCCAAACGTTCTGGGACCATCGAATTCTTTGTCAACAATCTTCCATTTGTACGAAAACTAATCATGATAAATTAGATCTTGACCATACTATTATCTCAATAATACTTGCTTTAATCAAATACAATTAGATAAATTTTGAATAAGCATCAATGAAGTTGTTGCTAAATCTTATATTTTTTAAAAAGTTATTAGCTATTAACTTGGGACATATTTGAGTGTAGATAAATTTTTTTTTTTTTGGATAAAATTAAAATAAAACAAAATTTAAAAATATTTTTAAAAGTTTTAATAAATTTTAAAAATGAAAAATATATTTTACCTTATATTATATTAAATAAGTGCAAAAACACTATCCATGGAGATTATTATCTAAACAGTCTTCAGAAACATTGATGTAGGAAGTATTTGTAGGTAGATTAATGAAGCATTAGGGGAAATTAAAGGAGGACAAGAAGAAGTGGAGATTACATCAGAGTTAAAAGTGGAGTTTGGATCAGAAGCAGAATGTTCGAGTTAACTATATGAAGATAAGATGAAAAGACTCCCAAATAAATAAAATAATGAATTTTATTTTCATCCATTGCCACCAAAAGAAAAAGAATTTATGTTAAAATTATTTTTGGAAGATGTATTTTATTGACACAATTATGTTTTAGTAGAGAGATAATTAAAGAAGAGAATTTAGTGATTGATGGCTTCAAGAAATTAAATAGCATATTCGGTTTAGAACATAAATTGCATGCATATGAACCACAATTTGGAGATAAACGCCAGAGTCTTCTCATAATTATATATAATTATGTACCAAAAATAGACACGAATACGAATACGAAATACGATACGACGACACACAAATTTTAAAAAGTTGTCGGACATGAGGACACATATATATTAATAATATAACAATTCTGTTAGGAATCAAGAGGGATATAACCAACAACAAGCTAACAAACATGTTTAAATTATAGTCTATACTTATTAATTATTTTTTTTTACTCTAATTTATCTTTTATCATTTTTTACGCAAACCCTAATTTCTTTTTTTGAAAAAAAAGTCCGAATTCAAAAAAAAAAAAACACCAAAACATAAGATAAAGAATCATCCAATTTCTAAGAAAAAAATTATACAAAACATAGGAAAAAGAATCATCTAAATCCTAAGAAAAAAAACATACAAAACATAGGAAAAAGAATAATCCAAAACTAATAAAAAGAATCATCCGAAATTTAGGAAAAAGAAACATAAAAAACTAGTTAAAAGAATCATTCAAAACCAAATAGGAGAGGAAAAGAAGAAGTGCCGTAGGGTGACCGGCGACGACATCTTGGACGATGTTACGTGTATGGTGGGAGACTCGTGGTGACGCGTTGCGAGGAAGAAGCCACAGAGGCCGCGCATCGCGAGTGGAGGAGTCGCCATGGATCGGAGTAGTTGATCACGCGTCGCGAATGAGGGACCGGCGGTGGCTGCGTCGCAACGAATGGGAGCCGCAGCAGTGCAGATGCATCGGACAGTGGGCGACAACGTCGACGAAAGAAGGACGGCGATAGGACGTGCGGAAGAGGCCGCGCAGCGCGACGAAAGACGCGATGTGGTCGGTGGGCGGCGGAGTCGAAAATGCGTGGAAACGGCGGGGTTGTGGAGGGAGAGATTTTACTGTTTTCAAATGAATGAAAATGAATTAGGTTTTTTATGGAGAGATATTCAAAAGATAAAATTCTAAACTCTTATGTCTTAATAGAGTTAGTAAGAATTTTGTACATCACATGTACACAAAAAATTGATCTAAAATCATATTATTTCTCCATCATATATGGTTGATATCTCCGTCATTAGAAAAACAGAACCAATCTAACTCCTTGTATAATTCTTTTTGTTAGAATATAATTAGGATCAATTAGGATCAATTAGAATTATTTAATATATCTGAATATTTATTATAGGATATTACGTCTTTATTATTACGATTCTCTTAACCCTTATAAATACCCTTCTATATTGTATCATTCCACACAACTTGATTACACTCAATAATACACAAATCCTTTCTCCAGTTTAAGTCTCTTGTTTCTAAAATGATATCAGAGCCATGGTATCCCCCTTGAAGAGGATATGTTGTTTTTCTTGCGGTAAAATCACCATAGTTTTTGTATTTTTTTTCTATGCCATTCTTCTTTCTCTTTTGTCACTCCTTCGATGCTTTTTCACATCACCGACTAGCCTATTTTGAGTTGAATGATCAAACACCATTGTCATCCGCTGCTTACCTATTCTCATGAAGAAATAATATAGTTTTCGCTCTCTTTTGACAGTTCGGTCTGCGTCTCTCCTGGCAATTCCGTCTGCGTTCTATCGTGGCAGTTCCATCTGCATTCTCTCATGGCAGTTTCGTTTGTGTTCTCTCGTGGCAGTTCCGTTTGTGTTTTCTCGTAGCATTTCCGTCTGTGTTTCGTCTGTGTTTCCTTGTGGCAGTTCTGTCTGCATTTTTTTCCGGCAGTTTCGTCTGCACTTCCTTCAGATAGCGGCAGTTTCGTCTACGCTTCCTTCAGACAAGCGGCAGTTCTGTCTGCGCTTCCTTTAGACTAGCGACAGTTCCATCTGCGCTTCCTTCAGACAAGCAGCAGTTCCGTCTGCGCTTCCTTCAGACAAGCGGCGGTTTCCGTCTGCACTTCCTTCAGACTAGCGGCAGTTTCATCTGCGCTTCCTTCCGGCAGTTCCGTCTGCACCCGTTTTATCAATTTATGCAGTTTTTTTCTATTTATTTAGTTGTTTTAAATATGTTTCAAACTCAAGTTGTTACTTGAGTTTGAGGGGGGATGTTAGAATATAATTAGGATCAATTAGGATCAATTAGAATTATTTAGTATATCTGAATATTTATTATAGAATATTACGTCTTTATTATTACGATTCTCTTAGCCCTTATAAATACCCTTCTATATTGTATCATTCCACACAACTTGATTACACTCAATAATACACAAATCCTTTCTCCAGTTTAAGTCTCTTGTTTCTGTCTCTTGTTTCTAACACTTTTTATTCAAAACAGAACCAATGTCATTCCTTTTATACAAAATAGAACGAATCTAATTCCTTGTATATTCCTTTTATCCAAAACAGAATTAATCTAATTCCTTTTATACAAAAAAGAAGCACAAAGCAAAACAGAACCAAAGAGAAACGTAGAGCAAAATAGTGCAGAACCAAAAATTGAATGATGGTAAAAGAAGCATTCTTTCTTACTTGAAACGGAGGAGGCAGACGATGACCAGAGAGACCATAAACACGGCACCGCACACGATTGAGCACGGGAGCAGCAACAACAACGAGCACGGCTGAGACAGACAGCGATCGGAGAGGCGATGAACATGGTAGCGCGCAAGGGTGACCGTGGGAGCAGTGACGACGAGCACGGCGGAGGCAGACGACGCCAGGAGAGGTGATGAACACCACAACGTGCACGGGTGAGTACAAGAGCAGCGACGACGAGTACAACGGAAATGGTGGCAGTGATGAGAGGTTGCTATAATTGAGAGTGAGTGAGTGTGGATACTGACCACGAACACCCGTACAGCGACAACGGCCGGAGGTGTGGTGATTGACGACGAACACCCGTATGGCGGCAGCGACGACCGGAGGTGGCATCAGTGACAATGAGAGGGTGAGTGGGTTTGGAGCCAGAGGAATGGGAGGCGATGACAGGGAAAAACGAAAAAGTTAAGGTTTTTACTTTTAGTTTTTATTATGTATCATTATTGTAAAATTAGAGCGCTTTACTAAATGGGCCGTGTTTGTCGTGTCTAGGTCGTGTCTCGTGCTTTTTTTGTTTTTTTTGGATAAGATACTTGTAGACACGGAAGACACGCGTGTCTGATAAGTGTCTCTATACGTCGGATTCAAAATGTGTTCGACACATCGATACAACAATTCAAAAAAGTATATATACTTTATAGATAATTATTATTCAATTACATAATTTTATATTAGTAAAAATATTCAAATCAACAAATTAATAACATAAATTATAATAA
>NC_029785.2:4266516-4267150 GCF_000816755.2 Arachis ipaensis
TTATAAAATAATTTATTTATTTAGTATTTTTCTAAATCAAATTGTCTAAAAAAAAATAATTGTGGTTCCTTTTTTTTTAAATCTAAATTAAAAAATTAATATAAGAACGAACATAATCTCTTGGAATGGATGGGACCTACTTACCACCTAAGTGAAAGGGGGAGGAAATTGGTCCCCAACTAAGTATCTATGAGCAAATTATAAGTGCAAACTCCAAGAGTATCCATCCAAAAGGGTTTATAGAGGAAGACAACATAATTCATGCAAAGAAAGATACATATGACATGGTACACTTGTTGTGGAGGATACAATCATTAACCCAAGCAAAGATAAAAGAATGAGAATCTCCCACTACAAAAAAGAAATGAAAAAGAATAGAAAAAAAAAAGGTCATCCAATGCTTAGCGGTGGATCCCGAGCCCCATGTTTATTTACTTCCCATTGGTGGAGTGAAGAACATATATTGGTGCAACGTGTCATTTTTCAATTGGTAATTAATGGGTTTTCTTATTATTAGAATTATTCCGAAAATAGATTCTCTTAATTTTTTTTTCATCTTTTTAAAAAATGTGATTTTTTATTGTTCAATAATTTTTTATATATATATTTTTTAGTTTCACTTAAAAAATGTATA
>NC_029785.2:4286528-4302922 GCF_000816755.2 Arachis ipaensis
CATTCCTGTATAAAACAATGAGTAGGCAAAAAAAATTATATGATTGGATGGAAGATGAAAATCTCAATAAATGGATATTTTTAGTGATTTAAAAAAAATTGAAGACAAGTAGAATTTGTTAAGACTCATTTAAATTGACTAGAGATCAATATTATCTAATTGTCTTAAAATTAAATTCAATATAAATTTGTTTTATTTGTTAATAAAACATATTAAAAGTTAACGATTTACTAAAAATTGAGCTATTAATAAATTATTGACTTCCTTCAAAATTTATGTAACTTAAATCACATAGAAAGTCTTAATAATTCGTGAGAATTTCACAAAATTTAAAATAAACTAATACTGAGGATCTCACTATGATTTAGTATGAATTATGCGGTCTATTATACCTAAAAAAAAGTCTCAATTTAGTGATGCTAACAACATAGAATAAATCATGACAACTCAACACCATTTAATATGAAACTATAAGAAGCATGTACAAGCAAAAACTAAATAAAAATCGCATAGTAATGGACAACATAACCACATATATAGATCTTAGAGAAAATAATCGAATCAAAGACAAAGAGAGGGGAAAAAAATATAATAAATTGAATGACTAAAATTTTTTAATTGAGATTATTAGCATTTTACTTTAATCTTATTCAACCTCCATCTTAGGCTTTATTATTATGTTCACAATTAATATTTTAATTTTTTTTGCATGAACTTTTTTCTTTTTAAATCAAAACGAATATAAAATATTTTTTGTATAATTGTTTTTAAACGAAACCTAATTAGACTTATTTTCTCGGTAGATATATATTTTACATTCATATCACTTAAACTCAGAAACACTATTCAAAAAACATTAAACATATAGCACTTGAACCAATCTGAATGTGAATCGCGCGCGTATTAAAATTTTACCTTTAAAAAAAATTAGAAAAATGATTAGATATACTTTTTAAGAGTCCCTAACCTATTATGATTAGGCCAAGCAAAATAGCAGTGTGTGTTAACTAAACCATGAAGTTACGTAAATTTTGGAGGAAGCCAACGATTTATTAATGTTTTAATTTTTAGCAAATCGTTGGCTTTTGGTATGTTTTATTAACAAATACAAAACACCTACCATTCTCATGATTTACATAAAAAGTGGGAGAATAAATTTGTATTGGATTCGATTTTAAGACAATCAAAGTAGTATTAGTGTCCAATTAATTTAAATTACTCTCAAGATCAAATTGTAAAATGTTAGATTTTTTTTATTCTAAAAAAATAAATTCGCCAACCTAACAATATTTTTTTATTTTCAAAAAGTAAATTTGTTGACAACAAACTGTCTTTTTATTTTTATTTTTAAATATAATTGGCTTCCAGTAAATTGTCTTTTTTATTATTTTTAATTATTTTTAAGAATACAATACGCCAAAAACAAATTAACATCATATCTCAATAAATAGAGATATTTCACCGTTCTTTTGAAAATCACCAAACCCAGAGTTATATAAGAACTAAACAGTATAATCGGGTCAGGGTTAGATAGGAACAGATTTAAGGAGGATAAGTATAGGCTTTGACCCTCCAACTTTTTTGAACAAAGTTAACCATGATAAGAATATAAAATTATTATATAGAGAAAGTATAGAGAGTCAAATGAAGTATATATATAATGTGTATAATGGGGGTTAAGGATGTTCGATTCAGTAGAATATTATATGTTTATTATCTTTGGTATCTGGATGGTTATTCTGGATAGTATGGGCGTATTGTGTTTGAGAAATTAGTAATATTTTACTTGAATGTTCATTTTTTTAAATTATATTGAACCAAATAAACAGTCCATTATACACATTGTACAGATATTTCATTGGCTCCCTAACGAAATTTTATTATATATTATATAATTTTATTTAAAAAATAGGGTAAATAATTATCTTAAATAAATAATTAAATTATTAAACTAAAAAACAAGTAATAATTTTTAAATTGAAAAAAATATTATTGCTATTAAGTCATTCTCCTCTCATTATAGTTTTTATCTAATCAAACAAAACTAAAGAAAAACCAAATGGTATTTAATAACAAATCATGAATAATTAAGGATCCGGTTGAAGTATTCTTTCGGGGGACTTTTTTTTCTTGGATTAGTTTCGATACACTTTGGAATTGGGCCAAAATGTTCAAAAATACTTCAGATTCGGATCGGTTCTTCAGACCGGACCAGTGTAACACCCTATCACACGGAGCTTTACGCTTAAGTCGTAAAACAGAGGTGATGTGGTATTACGACCTCTAAATTAAAATGTGTACATATAATAGCAGAAAGAATATAATAAACTAGGAGCCTTGAAGAACAGGTGAAATAAAAATTGCGAAATAAAAACGCAATGCTCAGAAAACGAGTTAACTTGCGTACTAAGAAAAACTATAGCTATCAAGTATAAAATAACAAAAGTAAGAATAGAGGGGCAAAAATACAAAATAACAAGCTCCTAACTCAGCCCGCGAAATCAAGGCTGGCCGGAGAATATTTACACATACATATACATATTCAAAACCCAAAATTACATAGACAAAATTCTGTCTCTCTATAAGCCTCTAGGAGGGTCAAAAGGAATAAGTCGTGTGGAGAGGAAACTAGGTATATATATATACATAAATATACAACAAAAGTAACCCGACAACCACTTCGCTTCAGAAGTCCAGACGCCTAATGAGGTGTCTCTCGACCTGCATCTGAAAAAAAACAACAACAACAACACAGTATGGGGTGAGAACCAGAGGTTCTCAACATGGTAAAGGTGCCACACATATAAGATATAAGGTCCTGGGAATGCCATAGGCAATCCTAGAACGCCGACACTCGGATTATAAAGCTTAAAGTATTAAACAGAAACTATAAAAGGTGGTTTTCTAAGAGTATCTAAGCCTAACTTAACTTAACCTTGAATCTAAGTCTTACCGTCTTTCCTTCATACCTCCATCTCCGACAACATATCACAAACAAACAAGCAGATAAAGGTAAGTACAAGAAGATTACAAGTACTGCAGGTAACAAATATACAGTTAACATCACAAGTACACTTAGGCACACTCAGTTAATGCATAAACAAGTAATTCAAGTAATATGCACATGATGCATGCCTGTCCTATGGCTGATGAGTCTCATCTGTCGGTTATCAAGCCAACCCAACAAGTCTGGTTTGCTAAACCCTTGGACTGTCCCTCATCGTGCATCCCCAAGAGTCTATGCATAGTTTATTCTCTTTTATAAATATCAATTGCTCAATGGGGATACCATTCCCGAAAATTTATACGTGCCCGGTCACCCTTATGACGTAGGGTCAACAGAGTATTGAGTTTCGACCTGGTACACGTGGTGGCAAGCCACGGTATTTTTACCCAGGGAATCTTGTATCCCAAATCATTTGATTATTCACGCCAAGTATCATACATAATCATTCATAACATTTCATAATCAATTCATCACTTTTTTCAGCTTTACTTCACCTCCAAGTTATCCCCATTTCCTAACTTCACTTGATTATCAAATTTAATACTATTATTTATGATTAGAAGAATGAAAATAGAGATTTAAAAGTTTGAAATAAGGTTTAGAACTCAGAAAACCATGTTTGCTGGAATAGGGCCACGCGTACGCGTGGCTCACGTGTATGCGTGGCTCACGTGTACGCGTAGTTGAGTATCTCATGTCACGCGTATGCGTGGGTATGCATGCTGGCTCATTACGCCTACGCATATAAGGAGATCAGCCAAAATTCTATGCCATGCGTACGCGTGGACGTGCGTTTTTCCAAAAACCTGATTAAGCAGAAAGCTGCAAAATTTATATAATTCCAAAGCAAACTTCCGACGTACATAACTTAATCATTTTAAATCGTTTTTCATCCGTTCTTCGAACGGCATAAACTTCACGAACCCAATTTTCATTTAAAACAAGTTAGAAATAAATTGAGGGTTCGAAAGTCAAGTTATAGCTTGCCGAAGTTCGACCAAAACAAAAATTTCACAAAACTTCCCAAACCTCATTTTCATTCAAAATCCCATTCCATTCATTACCAATCTACAATTATCAACACTATATGCCCTTCCTCATCATCACAACAAACACCACAATAAACATACCTCAAATCAACAATAATACACATACACTACTCAAATCCATCAACCAAAACCATAACTTACAAAATTCTAGGCTTATAACACAACATGCCCTTCCTCATCATCACAACAACTACCACAATAATCATACCTCAAATCAACAATCCTCCAAATCACCAACGAATCAACAAGCACCAAACCAAACATATTTATTAACAAGATACTAAACAAAATATATATACGCATACATTCCAACCTATCCTATGGTCAACTAGCCTAAGTTTTCACAGAACATTATATATTAAATGCAAGAAACCTAAATCATACCTTGGCCGATTTCCTCGTAGTGATCAAGGCAACTCACTAAAATAAACACAGCCCCAAAACTTCAATAAACACTAGTGTTCAGCTTCCTCCAAGTTCTAATATCCACAATTTCAGGCTTTAATTATTTATTCACAACCTAATATACATTCATAACACATATACACCTAAATTTAATACTCAAAGCACAAATTTAGAAAAATTGAATAGAATTATGGTATCCTCACCTTACCCAAGTTTCGTATTAGTAAGAATGAACGTTTTCCTCAAGCTAATTGGATCCTAATACATCAAGAAGCAAAGAAATTCAATACCCCTACATAATTTTTTTGAAAATTGGGGGAAGGAGTGGCTGAGAGTAATTAAATGGATTACCTATGAAATTGTTCTGATAGAAACGTGGAGGTCAATGCGGTGGTCGCGTGGCCACAAACGGTGCGGCGATCGGAGTTTGGACGGAGGAGATACGGTGATTTGAATTTACCGTAAGGGTTAGGGATTCTTTTCTTCTTCTCCCTTGTTTATTGCTTTCAACGTGTTCTTGTTGAAATGGGGAGGAAGAAGTTGTGGCTCATTTAAGTGTGCTGGGCCGGTTGGGCTCACGGGTCCGATTTAGGCTCAATTCAACTGGTTCGGTCCGTTCGGTTCAATCTTGGGCCGAATTCTTTAAAATTAGTGTCAAAATTCTCGTTTTGATGAGCTTTATCCTAATTTAATATAATATTCACATTTCTAATTTTCTTTATTAAAAGCTAATTTATTGACTAATTATTTACTAATTTAACGGGGTTTATACCCCTCCTCTACCAAATTCCTGGATCCGTCCCTGGGGTTTGATATACGTGCTTGTAAAGGAGTTAAGTCCCACTTTAGTCTTTAAGATTGGCGAGTTGCACTGATTTAGTTTTTGATTTTTTAATTGCTACAATTTAATCCCTGAGATTAAAAAAGTGCATTAATGTAGTCCCTCGTGTATTTTCCGTCATAGGAACTCAACGCCGTTAGTGACGTGACTCAAACCTTACCACGCTGAACATATTAAAACCGCGTTGTACGTGTTTTGACGCTAAAAAAGACATTAAACTATGTCGTTTGAGGGTTTGAACAATCTTTTCATAACCAAATTCCTTGTCACAACCCTCAAAAGACGTTGTTTAATGCCTTCTTTAACGTCAAAACATGTACGACGTCGTTTTAATATATCCAGCGTGACAACGTAGTAAGACTTGAGTTACGTCGTTAACAACGTTGAATTTCGGTAATAAAAAATATACAAAAGATTATATTAATGCATTTTTTAAATTTAAAAGAATAAATTATAACAATTAAAAAATTAAAAACTAAATCAGTGAAATTCACCAATAGATACAGTTTAATATAATATACCCAACTCGACACCGTCGTCTAAAGTATCCTATCAATTCGAATGCATGTTTTTGGGATATAATTAGGTCATGGTATTCAAATAAAATTATTTTTTTTTTGAATGAAAAGCTCAACACAACAAGTGGAGCAACGGCATAATATAAAAGCAAAATTACAAGTTACATGATACCCCTTGTCATCTTCGGCACTGCCATCAACAACAAAAGGGATCTACACCTAACCATTCCTTGAACTTCGTGAAAGACTGGTGAATAATATCGTCAACCCCTTTTCCTTTATTCTGAAAGATCCTCAAATTCCTTTCAAGCCAGATATTCCAGATAATAGCACAGAAGGATACCATCCACCTTTTGCGCTCCTGCTTGCTTGTTGATAACTCAGTCCAACTCTGAAAATGTTCCTTTAGTGTCCCTGGGCATGACCATTGCCTTCCAACAAAAGATAGCCATGCACACCAAACCTGCCAAGAAAATTTACAAGCAAGAAACAAGTGGTGACAAGATTCTACACTTTTATTGCACAATACACAGACCACCTCTTCTTGGTTAATCACTCCCAACCGACTCAGCCTTTCCTTTGTATTGACCCTTCCAGTCAAGGCAAATCAGATAAACAATTCAACTCTTGGTGGAACTAGACCCTTCCAAACTGTCCTAGTAAAGCTGAAACTCGCTATAACCTCCGGAAGCAATTCCACCTGCAATTCCTGCACAAAGGAGTTAGTAGAAAATACACCTTGTTTATCAAGCTTCCATACCACTCTATCCTCTCTATCATACACGAGATTAACCAGTCTTAATGTTTCATGCAACTGATTCAGTAGGTCCAACTCCCATTGGAATAGCTCTCGCCTCCATTGGAAATTCCACCTCCACTCTAACCCGTCCCAGAACCCACAATTCCCTATGACGGATCCTCTTTGGAAATTGAGAAGAGTCTCGGAAACACCTCTTTCAGGGGCCCACCACGCAACCAGACATCCTCCCAAAAACGAGTTCGTCTCCCATCACCAATCTCCATAGACAATCCATTAATCATCTTCTGTCTTACTTGTTCATTCATAAACTGTATATGGCAGATATCCTTCCACGGTCCCCCCCGAGTGGGTAAGACTTGGGATGACAGCATCACACTGGGATTCAGATTGTTACAAGAGCACACCACCTTTTTCCATAAGGGACAATCCTCCTTCGAAAATCGCCACCACCACTTAAAAAGAAGGGCTGTGTTGCGCACCATTGCATCTCCAACACCTAAGCCACCTAACTTTTTGGGAGCCTGCACCACCTCCCACCTGACCATGGCCATACCAATCCTACCATCCTCCTTACTCCATAGAAACCTTCTCTGAAGGGCAATCAGTTTCTCTGCAACAGCCTTTGGCATTTTATACAAACTCAAATAATATACAGGCAGACTGTTCAAAACAGATTTAATAAGTACCAGCTTACCAGCTTTGTTAAGCGCCTTAGCTTTCCAGACACTCAGCTTCTCCTCCACCTTTTCTATAATAGGCTTCCAAGTCTTCACCAACCTCGGGTTCGCTCCTAGTTGGATTCCCAGGTATTTTTCCCTCCGGGGGACAGAACAGGATGGTATCATCCGCAAACTGCAGATGTGACAACTCGATATGATCTCGACCCACTAGCAGCGGCGAGATTCTGCCATTTCTCACCGCCTCTCCAAGCATCCTATGTAGAACATCTACCACAAGTACAAACAGAAACGGAGACAGCGGGTCCCCCTGTCTCAGACCTCTTTCCATCTTAAAAGGCTTAGATGGCGAACCGTTTATCAGCACTGACATAGAGCTCGTACCTACACACTCCATAACCCAACTCCTCCATCTATGTCCAAAGCCCATCTTCTGCAACACCAGGTCAACGAAACTCCACTTGACTCTATCATATGCTTTGTGGAAGTCTAACTTTATTATTACCGCTTCCTTCTTCCTCGCTCTTATCCATTGAATAGTTTCACAAGCTATAAGAGCCCCATCGTGAATCTTACGTCCCTTGACAAAAGCGCTCTGAGTCTCACCTACCAGTCGTGGCATAATTGCTCGCATCCTCCTAACCAGTATTTTTGAAATGACTTTATACACACAACCTACCATACTGATTGGTCTCAGGTCTTTGATCTCCTTTGCACCAGAGAATTTAGGGGCCAGTGCCACCCAAGTGAGATTTGCATCCGCTGGTAGCTTGGATGTAAGGAAAAAATCCATCACCGCTGCTGTAAAATCAGATCCAATTTCAGCCCAACACCTCTTGATAAAATTCATGTTGTACCCATCACTACCTGGCGCCTTGCAAGATTCACAGTCCCAAACTGCTTCTTTAATCTCTTCAGGGTTCGGCTGTATCTCCAAAGCTAGAGCATCATCTTCACCAATCATTTCTACTAATCCATCCCTGAACCCCACCAAAGGAGCCTCTTCCTGGTGATACAAATTCTTGTAGAAGTCTCTAATCGCAATCTTAATCCGAGCTTGATTCCTTACCAATCTTCCATTAATGAGCAACTCATCAATCCTGTTGTTCCTTCTTCTCGCAGAAGCTAAATTGTGGAAGTACCTCATATTCTTGTCAATGTCCTTCGCATGTCTGGATCGCGACATCTGCTTCCAATGTAACTCCTTCCGTACATACCATTTCTCACAGCAAGTCACAAGTGCCCTCCTTCTTGCCTCCATTGTTCCATCATACACACCATCACTCACCATGTCATCAATCTTCCTGATCTCTTCCTCAAACTTCTTGATTTTGTTATCCATATCCCCAAAGTTATCTTTATGCCATCTTCCTAGAGGAACTGTCATAGCCTTTAATTTATCTGTAAATTGTGTCACACCAAGCCCTCTCCATTCCTCCTTTACCATTCTCAGGAAACCTTCATGGGTAAACCACGAATCAAGACTTCTGAAAGGCCTCGGACCATCGCTGCGCCTTCTTTCTTCCACTATAACAGGGCAGTGGTCAGACAAACCCCTTGGACCACCACGCATCCGAGTCTCTGGAAACTTTTCAAGCCATTCCAGACTAACCAGAACCCTATCAATACGACTGCATGACCGACCTCTGAACCATGTAAACTTGCGGTCAGTAATCGGCAAGTCCACCACACCCATGTCATGTATCCAATTCTTGAAGTCTTCAGCTGACAAGGATAATGTATCTGCACCCCGTCTTTCTTCCACCTGTACAATCTCATTGAAGTCCCCCATGAAGCAACAGGGAACCTGACATAAACCAGCTATATAGCTCAATTCTTCCCAGACAACAAGCTTCTCATCTCTAGTATGCGCACCATACACCAGGATAAAAGCACAAATAAAATTATACTTCAATATCTCCCCTTCAACACACAACCATCTTTCTCCTTTGTGGCTATTTCTTATTTTGAAAAACCCATCATCTCATATTAATAACAGCCCACCAGATGCACCATTAGATTCAACAAAATTCCAATCCGCGCCACTATTTCCCCAAATATTTCTTATATCAAAATTAGTCACTAACTGTCTTTTGGTCTCTACCAGGCCTAACATATTTAATCTGAATGCACTCCTCAAGTTCTTAATCATCCTAAGCTTCCCATCCCCCCTCAACCCCCTGATATTCCACGAGCTAAAATTCATTTCAAAAATTTATTACACACCTTTTTATGAGTCTTTGGTCTGCTCCTCCTCGCTTTTGCCCTTTGTTTCGCCAACTTTTTCTTCCGTGCTATTTCTTCGTTCTGCTGCTGAAGGATCGCCATAATGTCATTTTCTTCATTATACAGCATTGCTCCTGATTCCCTTGCTAAGTCCCAAGTCCTTTTGTTCTCTAAGAGCTGCTCCTCCAATGTTAAACCCTCATTGTCACTGGCTTCATCGTCCTTGTCCTGAGCTTCGTCCTCCACGCCACCATCGTCCACATCATAGCCATTCTCGTCATTAGGCTCCAGTAAGTTTCTGTCGGCAGTAGCTTTTACACCAGGCCCGATCTCTCCAAGCTCTTCCTCATCTTCACCAATTCGTTCATCAGCATCACCTAGTTCAGCCTTGTTTTCCGCGCCCTCAGGCCCTCTTTCATGGACTGCTCCTCTGCCACTTTCCGCCTCCACCATTCGTTTTTTCAGTCGCATCTCCTTATGCCTACCAGTCCCTGCCAAACTCGTCACTTCCCAAGGGGAATTCTGGTTGTCTTCTGACCGGAGAGCCACCGCCGTCGACTCCCCGACGCTGCCCTGCTCTTCTCGGCCTCCTTCTCCCTGTTTACCTCCAATCTCTTTCGCCCAACATGCATCCCCGACTGCGTGAACCGGCTAAGTAAGTGCTTCAGGAATCAGGGTCGGAAGGCGTTCTTGACTGGGGCAGGAGTGTGCTGCGCCAATCCTGGGAGTCCCAGCCTTCAGCGATCGAACAACCCCAGCCGCAGATGCAAGCGAAGCCTTTCCTGGTACATTGCGCCGGTTCTTCCCTTCAGATCCCTGACCCGCTGAAGGCAAACCCGCTTCGGTACTGACCCGGTCCGTGCGCTCCAAGTTGAGCCCAAGATGGGCATCCGTTCCACTACTCTGTTGGATTCCTTTGGGCCCTATCCCTTCAAGGCCCAAACCTGCATTGCAGCATGTATTACTATAGCGGGCCTTCCTTGTGCATACATATACGTTACACAATTTCTCCCCTCTGCCTGGTCCATAATGTTGACAACCGTAATCCCATGGAATCGTCATTTCAGAATCCACTTCATCATATCCCACCAAATCCGCCATACCTTCATTACCACTTTTATTTGATTGATAAGTTACCAACTTCAATTGATTGTGTCTTAAATTATCATAACTCCATTCATTCAAAATTGTTTCTGAAATTACCAATCTATCCTCATCTTCAACCTTTTCTCGCCTCACTTCGACAATGACTTCCGCTGCCTGATCCGCACTGCCTGTCGAAAGATCCGGTCTTGGCGCCGTTATAGCTACACCATCATTAAACTCATTGGTTAAATTTCTCTGCTGCTCACCGCTATCTTCACCATCCCTCATCATTCCCATCTTAACATCCATCCCATATGTTTCACAACCAACCTCTTTAACCAGTATGTCAAAACCACTAGTGCCTATTGTGATATGGATCCATTCTTTAATTACGTCCATTACACATGTATCGATTTCTACCCGGCCAGCACTAAACGAAGAACACGATTCTGTCGCGTTATCACAGCCAACCACCTCACCCCATTGACTGCCTATTAGCCTGAAAGTATCCCCAGACCAAGCATGTAAAGGTACCCCAAAACATTCTAGCCACACCCTTCGAGTTTCACTTTTCTCCGATTCGTCCCACCTCCATACGCTGTGGAAAAACTGTAGTAGGCCATTCATATTGAAAGTGTAAGCCTCTTCCGCATTCAAGAGGCTGTCAAAGGTCAACAGTGCTTTATAAGCACCCATTTCTCGTACCTGGATGATATGGGGAAAAATTCTCGCAATCGATTCCCTCAGCGCTCTGAAGTCAATAGCCTTCGTCGATCCCCCAACCAAGCTTTTCTGCAACCAGTCCAGGTTTTCTTTCACTGCCATTACTTCAACTCTCTTCGTCCATCCATTGCCATGTGGAATCTGATCTGTCTTATCATTCATCAAGGCCTTGTTGGGAGGTTCTGTAATCTTCTTGGCCTCTCCTCCTTCTTCTAGTACTTGTCGATCCATAGCATTTCGAACATCCCCTTGTGGAGGAATCCTGTTTGTGTCTTTCACCTCGGATATTCTTCTGTACTTGGCTTCCCCCACAAAAACAACCTTTCCTCTCAACCTAATATGATTCATCTCCGCTATAGCCTTTGATGCTCCTCCTTTCGTGGTGTATCAGATGAACGCAAAGATATGGAGCTCCATTCTTGTATTTCCTAGATAGGTATATGTCGTTTATGCGCCCGGTCCAGTTAAACAGTTGAAACAGCTCTCTTCTCGAGATGTCTAATGGGAGATTATCTACAAAAATTGAAAAAGACTCGCTCTCCAAGCGTCGATACTCATCTCGATTCCAAACTCTAGAATCCTTTACCTGACCTAACGTTCTACCCCTCCCCGTGTTTCCCACCCACACTCTCCCTCCCTCTCTCTCACTTTCTCTCTTACCGAAATTATTCAATGATTCAAATAAAATTATATATCGCAAAATTCAGTAGAAATCTAGTACGAATTCTTTCCAAATTAATAGGGAGCACACTGCAAATATTAGGTAGAAATAGAATATCTATTCTGATGTATGTTATTTTTTCAAATCGATTTTAATATCTTTTAAATAACTACGGACTTAATAATTAAAGTTCCTTACACGTATCACTCCATCCGACTAATATATTGCGACTGTTTAGAAGTTTTCAACTCCTCAAAAGTCAATCTACATGGTTATTACTGAAGCTTTAATTTTTGTGGATGGAATTTGTTGGTAGATAGATTTTTGAATAGAATAGCACTATTATTTGAATATTTATAACCGGTGTTTATTTCAAGAATTTAAAAATAAAGATATGGGAGCTCGAGAAATAAAAATAAAATTGAAACCATAATTTAAATAATAATTATATATAGATTATTGCCCCCTTTCCATATGTGTAGCTTTGCCCTGCTTATTGGTTCCTTTTTTTTTTCCATGTAACACAATAACAATTATTTTCCATGTATAAATCGTTTATACGTATGTCCATACAAATGATTTATATTCATGCGTTCTATATGTTCTTCTTTTTCTTTTTTTTCTTCTTTTTTTTTTTTGATACTTCGTCTTTGTCTTCTTCTCCTTCTTTTTCGTTATTTTTCTCTTTTATTATCGTTGTCACCAACATCACCTCCGATCCTCTTCCTCCTCCTCATTTTCTCGTTGAACTTTTTTTTCCTTCTTCCTTTTTTTCCTTCTTCCTTTTCCTCCTTCTCCTCCATCATCTTCATCATCATGAGCATCATTGTTATAACATCGTCGTCTTCTTCTTATATGTATCGTCGTTATCGTTATTATCGTTATTGTAAAAATTTTGCCATATTGATGACATTGACCGATCAAACAAATTTTGTCATAGAATTTTTGCTATAGAATTTTCTCAATTTGTGTAGTTACAGCAAATTTCAGGATAAAACTAAGACATTTAAGTGTATTATTTAAGAATTTTCTGTAAATTTATACTGATAAATTCTGCATAATTCAAAACTCTTCTAGGCCATAGGCTAAAAAAATTCATTAATGAGTCCTTTTTTACATTATTTCGTACTATTTGTATTGTACAATTCCTTTGTTTGTGGGATTCTTTTTTCTCCTGCGATAAAGAATTCAATTTTCGAATGGATTCCTACCTATGCCTAGATCTCAGATAAATGAAAATTTTATTGACAAAATATTTTCTATTGTAGTCAATATCTTACTTCCTCTTCCTCCTCTTCATCTTCTACCGCTGCTTCATTTTTTTATTATCATCACCAACTTTTTTTTCTTATTCATCTTTTCTTTCTTGTTTTACCTTCTCAAGTTTCTTCTTGTTTTACTCTTTCTTAACAAGAATAAAAATAAAAAATCAAACAAAGAAGAAGAAGAAACACATAATGCTACAAAATTACTTAAAAGAGGATGAACCTACATTCATTCAACTAAAAAAAAGAAAGAAATAAGAAAAAAAAGAAAAAAAAATGCAACATTAGAGAAAATATTTTTGTGTAGTTGCAGCAAAATTTCGGGGTACAATTAAGACATTTAGGTGTATTATTTAAGAATTTTTGGTGGATTTGTACTAATAAATTCTGTATGATTCAAAGCTCTTCCTCTTCTTCATCCTCATCTTCTGCTGCTTCTTCTTTTCTTTTCTTTTTTTATCATCATCACTATCTTCTTCTTCTTTTTTCTTATTTATCTTTCATTTATTGTTTTACCTTCTCAAGTTTCTTCTTATTTTACTCTTTCTTAATAAGAATTAAAACAACAAAATAAATAAAAAAGAAGAAGAAACACATAATGCTTTAAAATTACTTGGAAGATGATGAACCTACATTCATTCAACTAAAACAAAGAAAGAAATAAGAAAAAAAAAAAGAAAAAAAGAATGCAGCATTAGAGGTAAAACTAAGACATTTAGGTATATTGTTTAAGAATTTTCGGTAAATTTGTACTGATAAATTCTGCATAATTCAAAACTCTTCCTCTTTCTCCTCCTCATCTTCTTCTGCTGCTTCTTATTCATTTTTTCTTTCTTGTTTTACCTTCTAAAAAAATACGTAGTATTGCAAAATCAATAGAAAGAAGAGGAGAAAAAAAGTGTAGCAACAACATCAACAATAAAAAAAACGACGAAGAGGATAAAACACGCGAAGAAGAAGGAACGCAAAGAAAAAGGAGAAAGAACGCAAAAAAAAAAAAAAGAGAAGAAAGAGGAGGAAGAAGAGGAGGAACACGAGATACAAACGTTAAAGGAGAAACATCGTGATTTCACACACGCGTTATAAAAGTGAATTTTGTTGAGTTAGTGTTAACTTATATAAATTTATATGCCAAAAAAACTTGTATGCGTAGGAGGTCTTACACAATAAATATAAAAAAAAATGAAAAAGTTGTATATTAACGGTTTAAAACAATCCATAAAGAATATAAGAACTATACATGTTAAAATTATTCCTACAATTTTGTGTGAGAGAGAGAAAAAAAGGTGAGAAAAACCAACATTCAAAAATAGATTACTTGCAACAAGATTTTCTTAATCTACACTACTTGCTTTGAGTAATAAAATTCTTGTTTCCCACAAACTTTTATATAGTATTGTACTAATATTCTTGTCCATATATAATGTAATGGATTTTGAGCTATATAATCGTATATAACAACTTTTAAGTCTTAGCATCTAGTATTTAATGATTAATGATAAGCTTAGAAATATATCTTGAAATTTATGAAAAATATAAGAAACATTGACTTTGAATTGAGATAAGGATTTCTCTTAGTTTAAAGTTTTAAACACTGAATACCGTTTTGACAATTAGTGACGATCATAAAACATATATCGTAAAATTTTTTTGACATAATTATTTATTGTTGAAAATAATATTCGAATTGATAACTTTTTCTACATTAATAATGGCAGTCAACGATTCTAATTGGTCTCCAACAAATTTTTAGTCAAAAAATGTTAATTTTTCTTAATTAACAATCAGTAATTTTGACAGAGTACCATCATGCCTTTAAGTTAAATAAGGATGTGTTTATCACAAGGATACGAATGGAGAAAATAATCTAAGATCGATGAATAATATATATATATATACACAGACATACACATTAAGTTAGACATAATGATCTACTATGGTATATACTTTTTTTTGAACAAAGAAGCTCAACATAATAAAATGGAACAAACAGAGAACCAGAAGAACAAAGCACAATACATAAACAAAAATAATAAATTAGTCGCACTCGTTGTCATCTCCGGCATTGCCATCAACAACCAAACGGATCGACCCCACACCATTCCCTGTAGCTCAAGAATGATCTATGCTTTACTCCTTCGACACTTGTCTGTAAGCTCTGGAACACTCTACTGTTGCGCTCCAACCAAATGTTCCAGACAACCGCACAGAATTCTGTCAGCCATTTCCTTTGCTCAGACTTGCCCCCTGGTACTCCAGTCCAACTTTCAAAGAACTCTTTTCCTGTTCCCGGAATGGCCCAAGCTCTATTAGCACCCGTCAACCAAGCACACCATACCTGCCATGTTAACTCGCAAGCAAAAAATAAATGATGTGCTGATTCTATGTCCTTTTTGCACAAAACACACATATTGTCATTATGATTAATGATGCCGAGTCTAGTCAGTCGCTCCTTCGTGTTGACCCTGCCTACTAAAACAAACCATGCAAACAGTTCAACCCTTGGAGGAACCAAACCTCTCCAGATGGAACTAGTGAAGCTGTAACTTGTGATGTCCTCTGAGATGGTCTCCTTCTGCAACACCTGCACAAACAATTTAGTAGAAAAGACACATTTTTTGTCAAATTTCCAGACCACTGAATCCTCTCTATCAATCGATAAACTTACAACCCGTAACCGGTCGTGGAGTTGATTGAGCAACTCTAGCTCTCATTGAAAGAGTTCTCTCCTCCACTGGAAGTTCCACACCCACTCTAGCCCATCCCAAAACCCACAGTCCCCTATTACAGATCCTTGTTGATTTGAAACAGAGAAGAGCCTCGGAAAACAATCTTTCAAAGATCCACCTTGTAACCAAGTATCCTCCCAAAAACGGGTGCTTCGGCCGTTTCCCACCTCCATGGACAAGCCACTGATCATCATATTTCTGATATACTGCTCTTTGATATTGAGCTGACAGATATCTTTCCACGGGCCCCTTCCTAAAGGCAACAGTTGGGTTGACAGCATTGCATTTGGGTCCAGCTGATTACAGGAGCAAACCACCTTCTTCCAATAATAATATTATAGTAATAGTTTCCACGGGTAAAGGCAACAGTTGGGTTGACAGCATTGCATTTGGGTCCAGCTGATTACAGGAGCAAACCACCTTCTTCCAATAATAATATAATAATAT
>NC_029785.2:4310768-4325157 GCF_000816755.2 Arachis ipaensis
AGAAAGTAAGCTATATCTTAGGTATTTCTTTTGTGAATAGAAAATATAAGTGAAAATAATTTTTATATTTAGTAAATTATTTGTGTATTTGATCTAAATTTTGTGAAAATATTTGAATAACTATTTAAAAGATACATATAAAAAAATCAAAGAAAAATCAATTTTTAGACTTTTTTTTTTCATTTTTAGAGAAGTTTTCAATTATTTACAAAAGAAAAAAAAAGGAAAGAACTCTGGGCAAACAGGCGCGAAATAGGTGTACTGCCGAGTTGAGACTCCATGTCTCTTGTACCGCACACAAAATGTGACAAATTTGTGTGTACTGCACACGAATTGGAACAACGGCTAGGCTATAAAAACCTTTCTCCAGCAGAACTAAAGCCACATTTCTAATTCTCACTTCTTCTACCCTTCCTTTTTCTCCGAAAATTTCACTCTTATAGAAGCTGCTTTTACTAATTTTTGGGTGTCATAATGGCATTTGAACATATTTATGTGGTCATATATTTCAACGAAGAAATTTCGTATACAGCTGAGGAAGTGACCTTTATGTGTGACGACCCACTTTGGATAATGATTTCCCCACAATCGTGTCTGCAACAACTAAAAAATATGATTCTGATGAACACTGGGCTGATTGGAAAAAAGGAGATCAGTACGCTTATTTACAGGATGCCGGTTGCTGTAGCAAGTTCGTTAACATATCAGAAAATACATATTAAATCTGACCAGCACGTGTCGATGATGTTTTCGTATCATCGTAGCATCGGAAGCATCTATTCGATGGAACTCTGTGTGAAGCTCCAAGATGTGGGGGGCAGCTCATCTAGTTCGAATAACGTGGAGGAAATGCAAAATTCCGGTGCTGGTGAAGGCATTCCATTTTTGGAGATAGGTAGGGCTCGCAGTCCATCCTTTAACGCCTTCGTGGCCCCCGCCCAGAATGCAGAAATTCCTGACCGACGTCCCTTCCCCACTGTCCATGTCGCATATCCGGAAGGAATGGCCGACGGGTTGGCTGACTCCTTTGAGGAAGACGAGATTGAGAATGATAGTGGAGAGGAAACATAAGTTGTTCCGAAAACCCAACCGGTTCAGGGCAAAAGGGTCATCCCAACTGGTGTTGAACCGATAAATGTTGCAAGGGTTGGAGGTCTTTCCAGTGGCACCCCCGACCATTACCTGCACCTCAGTCTTGGTCCAATGAACTCGACAAATGCAGAGGACATACCCAGTAACTATGGTTTGACCGGTGAAATGGAGCTAGAGGTTGGCTTGAAATTCCTGAGTAAGGATGCAGCAATGCTTGCTATTAAGAACTACAACATCCGTCGAAGTGCAGAATTCAAAGTAGTGGAGTCAGATCATACTAGGTATGTTTGTCGATGCAAACTTTTTGGTGACCAATGTTGCTGGATGGTGAGGGTTGCGAAGACGAGGGCGTCCAGATTTTAGAAAGTTCGAAAATACTAAGGGCCTCACAGTTGTTTGGCGTCTGCGATGTCGCAAGATCATGCTCAACTCGATTCAAATGTCATATGCCAGCACATATTCCCCATGGTTCAAGCAGACGCAACCATTTGCATAAAGGTGTTGCAGGGATCCGTGGAGTCGGCATACTGATACAAGGTGTCTTACAAAATGGTTTGGCTAGCGAAGCAAAAGGCAATAGCGAGAATCTATGGAGACTGGGATGATTCTTATAACCAGCTACAGAGATACTTCAACGCGTTGCAAACTTTTGTTCTAGGTAAGCCTTTCTATCGGATTGCATACTTGTTTTGTAATAGTTATCATGTTCTTATGAATTTGCAATTTCGTCATAGGTACAATTGTCGACCTACAAACCCGACCATACTATGTCGACAACACGCTCGACCGCGAAAGTGTCATGTTTCATCAAGTATTCTGGTCATTCCCATCGTGTGTCGAGGCATTCAAGCACTGCAAGCCCCTAGTTTCGGTTGATGGAACACACCTGTATGGTAAGTACACGGGTACCTTGTTGATGGGAATAGCACAGGACAGAAACAACAACATTCTTCCCATAGCTTTCGCGCTAGTGGAACGGGAGAACACAGATGTGTGGTACTTCTTTCTGACCAACTTAAGGAAACATGTGGCTACTCAACCGGAAGTTCTACTGATGATAATACATGAGGAGACATGTGGCTACTCACTGGACGATAATACAACATAGTCAAAGCCATAACGTGAACTAGTGATGGTGTCCACCATGTCCCAACCTCCCACCTGTACCACAAGAAGGTGCTCGAGTGTCGCAGCGGGGACGTCATGCCTGTGTCTCCTCCCCTACATCATCAGCCCCCGCATACGATAAGCGACGGCCGTCTAACAACGATGGCTCAAATGGGCGCATCTGGGATCCGGCCATGTCACCTACAGAAACAGATCTCCTCCTTCCGACAGGGGGGTGACTACCTGAATCAGAGGGTCGAAGTGCAAGTCCTAAGTCGGTGGGTGTGTGTGGTGATGCTTGAGAAGGAATGAATTGATCTAGGCCATCAAATAAAGATGAAAAGTTTGTCCAACCAACTCGATCCATAGAGTCAATCAGGTCCTGTGTACCGCCCCCTGCGATGAACCACCCTCCTCGTAGGTACTATTATAAAGCATATACTGATGGACCGTGGATGACTGAAAGGGGTCGTCTGCGACGAACGGCTGCGGACAGTAGACATCTCCAAAGAAATTCATCTCCACCGGTGGATGTTCCGGCTGATTCCAAGCATTAACCTGAGCTGGATCCTGAACTGGAGAGTTTGGGACCTGCATCTCCTCAACTTCGACAGCCTAATGTCTTCCACGGCGGGCACGATGGCGTCTCCTATCCTGTGGAACTGCTGGTAGCTGAAGAACTAGGCCTCTACCGTACTCTGCCGGAGCCCCTCGTGGAATGTCATCTCCTCAGGGATCATGGAAGGCCTCCGGGGGTGACAGAAACCTCTTTGTTCTCGAGCAATACCACCTGTAATAATCACGACTGGGTTGCAAGGTATCTGCCCTATCAATCTCTAGCCGATATGATACAGTCCGTTGATTTGCCCACACTTCAAACCATGTCTGCAGACGGATGGGCCACCATCCATCTTCGTTGCGAGATGACTGGCGATGGAAGGTGTCTATGTTTAATGGAGGGTTCGGTGGACCTTGTTTGCCGCCGAATTGCCGCATGACTCTATCGATGTTAACAATCTCGATCCAGTGGAACAGAATAAGTGGCACGACCGCCGTATAGAAATCCCCATGTGGAGCTCCAAGAAATTCTGCAGGCACCCTCGACAGAATACGTGCATCCCTGTACGGCATCCACAGAAACAATCAAAGCCGAGTGTCATTTACACATGTAAACGAACTTTCAGGGACAAAACAAATTCATGCTAGAACATACAACAGGAATAGTTACCTCGTCCACCTTCAAATTGTCCATCCTCAGACGGTGCCTTTGTAAGCGTTGCTCGGCGTAGTCATTCTTTCCTCTCTTGCCCGCCCACCTACGAAAGAACACCATAATCATAACCACATTTAAATAAAAAGGCAAACAAAATAACAACATGCCTCGACGTTATAATCAGTCGCTAGGCACATGCCTCTATACAACCAACAGAGCACGGCACTGTCCCAACTATATGTACTAATGGCATCATAGTTTGCCAGGAGAGGAAGATAACGTACGTGAATCGTGTTGTTCGCTTTGTCAGGAAGTAAAACGCCACCCAATAAATACATAATGTAACAACGTGCATACCGTACGAGGGCCTCCTCGGGAGAGTCCAGAGGCATCTGTTGTAGTCTACTCTTGAGCCACTTCAGTTTTATGTTATACTTTGTGGTCCCAACATGTCTGTCAGGAACTTCTCCAAGGAGTTCCTCACACCATTGCCAAATATCTCTCTGGTGGAACTTACTCCATGACCTTAGAGTTCCGCTCACCGGCTCACCGTCAATTGGTAACCCCACCTGCATCGCAACATCCTCCAAAGTGATAGTACACTCACCCCATGGGAGGTGGAATGTATGGGTCTCAGGACGCTATCTCTCCACAAGAGCGCTAATCATTGGGTTGTCGTACTCAAAACGCTTTATCAAAGACGCATAATAGAAGCCGGCTCTTCTTAGATACGGCTCAAGCATCTGCCTCCTAATCTCCATACTCGGATCTGCTTCGTCTACAGAGAAAATATCGATTAGCGTGCCATTCAGAGTCAACACACGTGCCGGCTGAAATTGAAATAGATCAAAACACAATTATTTAGTTTACAACAATTTTTTAATCATTAACAAATTTTTATTTATTTATTAAAAAAACCTCACCTTAACATGTAAATGAGTAGAAATGTGAAATTCATCCAACCTATTAAGGTTTTCTTCCACATTAATTCCACTTCCACTCATTTTTTTAATAATAAAAATTATTCCTCCAACACAAAAAATTTTTTTCACCCCACCAACAAGTAAAACTTTCTCATGCAACCCACTACTTCTCTTCTCTTTTTTACCTTCGAATTGGTCCCCTCCCCTCCCTTCACCTCCTTTTATATGCTTCACACTCACAAGACAACAATAAATTACCTCCCAATCACCCAATGCATGCTCGTACGGGAACTGCAACACTGAGACTTGCTGCTTTGACTGGCCCCCTCCCCATTTCGTGCCTGCCACACGTGAGGATGGCCATTTTGTGTGTTCCACCCATGAAGTGCCCAACTCGTGGATGTCATATGTGAGTTGGGCCATTTCGTGTGTGCCATGGGTGATATGGTGCATTTCGTGTGTGCCATGTGTGAGGTGCTCCATTTCGTTCCTGAAACAAATGAAATGGTTTGTGTCAGTGGCCAGAACTCATTTCGTGGCACCCCCTTGATATGTATCATATTTCTATTTCGTTTGTGATCCTTGCGAGTTGGCAGTGTGCATTTTCAGAAATATTTTCAGCCATGCGCATTTTGGGAATTAAAGTTATTTGCATGCGCATTTACGTAAAAAAGCCCAATTTATAATCAGTCAAATTTTAACAACTATAATTAATATTTATTTTTTTATTAAAAATAAAATATAAAAACAATTTGTTTAATATGTTAATAATCAACATTAATAACAAATTTGAAAAAAAAAGGAATGCCTATTAGAGCTATACATTCACGTCACTTCTTCGGCGTCAAGGAGTACCCAACCCTAGTTCCGTGATCGCACCTCCACCCTTTTTCATATGTTGTTGCCATTGTCGTATTTGTGCCGTCACCGTGCCATTGCACAGGCCGATTATACGCACATCGCCAGTCCCCAATTCCATTTCTAATCCAACCCATTCTGTCAACGAGAAACTCATCGTACACACTGTGATCGCATCCCAACCCCACTCTAGTTGTTGTCTTCGTCGTGCATGCATCGTCGTCGTTCCCCCGAATAGCCCACCCAAATGCACAGCAACGTGATCAGGGAATTCTCATAGAACCATAGCGTTCCACTTCCATAGGAGTAAGGTGTAGTTGTTGCCGCTATTGGTGGTTTGAGAGTGTTGAGTAAATGGAACCATCAATTTGTGAAGAAGGATTATATGACACTTTCTATGATGTGAGTGATTACTCTAATTGCATCGAAGTAAATGTCCCGTATTCGAGTGATGATGATACTCAACGTGTAGACAAAGTAAGTAGCGGTTTAGTAGTATAATTGGTGTGGATATTTTTTATGCTAGTCTAATGGTACAACTTTGATATATGATGTGTTTTTCTTGGAATTTTTGTTATGCAAGTTGCATGTTTTTGTAATTCGGTTAAAATATTTTTTAGAGGTATTAATAGGAATACTCTTGCATATTATTTGATCTCCCGTAGTAACTTTTTGCATGTTTCTTATTTTTTATTTTTATGTAAATTATTGGACTTTTCTTTGCTTATACATTGGTGTTTTCAATGAATAAGTGCATGTTGGAAGAAATTTTTTGGTTGTTGAATAGTGGATGCTTATATCTTTATGTGATACACTTTTGGTTTGATTTGCTGTGTATTAGAGTGTTTTTGATTGCAGGTGGAAGAAGCTGTAGACATTATTAAAGTGGAAATGATGATACGAAGTTGGTTCATAAGGTGTGGATTGTATTTTATTGTTGTCATAATACTAACGAGTTATTGGAGTCCAATTTTTAAGTGTGTGCGGCATTGAATGTTTTTTTTAATGGATTTACAGTTGCTGGATCACACTGGCATTCACCTAGAGGAAATTCCTTACGTATGATTGCGATTTGATTCATTGCAGCAAGCACAGGAATTCTATTCGAATTATGCAAAGAAAGTTGGGAGCCTCGAGTGAAGGCAGCATCTTGGGTAAAGAAAATAACAACTACGAGATGCAGAGTAAGGATGTACGTGATGTTGAATAGGCAGAAGAATAATTAGATGGTGTTAAAATTAGAATTGAAGCATACACACGCGTGTTCTGCTAAGAGATCGTTTCATTGCCACGAGTACAGAGAACTGACCATGCATACCAAGTGTGTGATTAAGGACAACGAATCAACGATAAGCCTGTCATACAACCCAACAAGACCTACCTCGCACTAGCAAACGAGATTGGTGGGTCGTCAAACTTGAGTCACTCAGAAAAGAACGTGAGAAATTACATTACATGCAATCTCCGCTATGTTGATGATAACACGGATGTTAAAGAAATGTTGATCTATTTCTTGCGAATAAAAGAGATCAACTCGAATTTCTTTTATGCGGTATATGTCGACAAAGCTAACAAGTTTAGGAGTGTGCTCGGGTAGATGCAAGCTGCAGGGCATCGTACAAATATTATGGAGACGTGATTTTGTTTGATACAACATACAGTAGAAACAAGTATGTGTGCATTTGTGTCTCTAGTGAAAGCTTTTCTGTTTTGAAATTATCGTGAGTTCTTACTTGTGGCTGTTTTTTCTACAGGCATGAACTACTGTTTGCATCTTTTGTTAGTGTCAACCATCACGGAAAATTCACTCTGCTTGGTTGTGTTTTTCTTGGGAATGAGAAAATCCGTAGCTTTGAGTGGGTCTTCAAGCAATGAGTTAAATGCATGGGAATTGCCCCACAGGGTGTCATCACCGACTAGTGCAAGGCCATGTTTGGTGCTATTAGGAATGTTCTTCCAAATACTTGCCACCAATAGTGCATATGACACATATTGAAGAAGATACCGGCTAAGCTCGGAGGATACGCTTGGTACAGAGAAATATATGCTAAAATGACTGGCATTGTATAAATGCTCAGTCTGTGGACTCTTTTAAGAAGGATTAGGCTGGATTCATTACAGAGTTTAATCTAGAGCACAACAGATGGCTATCAAGGTTATTACCAATAACCTATATCAAGTTTTAGTTTTTGGGTTACATTTTGTCATGTGCCTGTATGTTCTTTTTGGAGAGTAGATTCTTTGTAAAGATTTTTTTTATTATACTGAATTTTTAGTTCCGTTTCACCGAATGAATTATAACTCATTTGGATGTTTTATTGGATTTCTCTTTTTCAAGTTCGATGGGTGTTTCTTTTCCTAAGTCAATAGATGTTTGTGGTGATGCAGTTAAGTGTTCATGATTGTGCTTTTTACATTTTTGTTTTTGTAGACCTTTATGAGGATCGACAAATGTGGGTTCTAATATTTTTCCAATGTGAATTTTGGGCTGATATGAGGAGTACTCAGAGGAGTGAAAGTATACACGCTTTTTACAGGAGGTTTTACATTGCAAGAGTGAATTGTTTCTATTCGTGCATGATATGACAATGTGCTTGGGAACAAGGAACAAAGGAACTGGAGAACGATGCTGCAAACTCTAAAGGAGTTATCTCCTATTCATCCAGCTCTACAATTAAAAGACAATTTCAACAGGAATACATAAGCTTTATGTTTAGGGAAGTCCAACAGGAATTTAGAAAAAAAGGTGATTGTTTAATCCATGGTATGACACAAGAGGGTGATTCGTCCCATGTGAACGTGGACAAGCAATTCCTACTTTATGGGAAGTCTAGGTACTGCACTAACAGTGTTGATTTTGACCTTTTGACAGCAAAGTTCGATGCGAGTGCAACCTGTTTGAATCAAGAGGTATACTGTGTTGTTATTGTCTTGCTGTGTTTTCATATTATAGAGTAGACAGAGTACTATCTTGCTCTGTTCTCTCTCGTTGGAGCAAGAATGTACAGTGCAAGCACACTTACAGTAAGAATGTTCACACTTCTTTAATGTTGCCCAGGATTTCGTGACCTGTGACGAAGAAGAGGCCATGTTGAATTCGGCTCTTGACGATATGAGGGCCATGATAGTTGATTATCATGCCAACTTGGGGTCCAAAAATGTTGCTGGTACACAGAACAACATGGCCACATAGTATGAGTTCGTGGTTGGTGGCAACGAGGGGTCGACAGAGATCGAAGAGGCTTGATGTTGAATTGGACAACTCGATCAAGAAATCTATACGAAGAAGGAAGAAAAATACACCTCCGGTATGCTTTTAGCAATTTTAAACCCTTTATTGAGATGGCTTCATGGATATAGTTGACTTATTTACTTTGTGCGTGGTGATTTTTTCCAAGAAAATGATGTAGCAGTCACTCAAAAATGTAGTGGTCAGTTCTGGTATTAGAGCGAATGAATCGCAAGAACATGGCATATTCATGTCTTTGTTAAACTCGTTTGGAATTAGTTAGAAGAATTTTGATTAGAGATTTGTAAAAAGTCATTTTTTGGTTTTTGGATGTTTTCCCCTTATTTTTAACACAGTCTTGTGGTATATGGTTTAATAAATAATTTTTAATTGAGGGATATACTGTTATTTTTTAGTGTGATTCACTGATATAATTATACTATTATAAGTTTTCTAGGTTTCAAACTTGAAACTAAATCAGCACGAGTTATATGATTTCTAATGTGGAGGAAACAACATAGGAGGTTCTCTAACTAAGGTTGTGTTTCAAATTTGAAAGGTTATGTTTCCAATTTATTTTGACTAAGACTTACCAAAAGAAATTCCACAAGAGTCTCGTTAGAAACTCCCACAGTCTCGATAAGGAACTTCAACTTTAGGAAACGGAAGACACATCCATTGGGAGACAGCTCCATTAGCAGACATGTCCAAGACAAAAAAGACACATGCATAGAAGACACGACTAGAAAAGACACCTCCATAGATAGACACATTTACAAAACACACGACCTCAGAAGACATCTCCAATAGAAGACACATCCAAGAAAGACACCTCTAAAAAGACACGGTTGTTAGAAGACACAGCAACAGAGGACACATTAACAAAAGACACCTACATTGAAAGACACATCCATAGAAAGACACATCCTTATAAGACACAACCAAGGAGGTTGTAAACAGAAGACACATCGATAAAAGACACATCCAAACATTGACTTGTTAAAACAATCCAAGTGTTAGTCTTTTGCAATAAGACACATCAATATCCTAACAGAGGATTTATATCCACAATGCAGTGTCCATGTATTAACCAACAAAATTTAACAAGGGTCTCAATAGAAATACTCACTAACAAGAATATACGAATCCAAAAGAAACAGGCAACATGTGTAATACAAGAAAAATATCAAGATTCAACAAAATGTAGCTACGCATGGGAGGGTATCATTAAACTAGTTAACCAAGAATGTTCTATAGAACTTTCTTCTTCTCATGTTCATCACCTTTTTAGGTCTTTTTCTTTGATAAACCATCAGCCTACCAAAGTATGCTCTTTGTGCTCAGTGCTGTAAACGGTGTCCTAACTCCTTACGTTTGTTCCTTGGATGGTTGCAGCACACAGCAGGTTAAGAACGAGTGTCGAAGAAATTCAATGCTTGGTCAATGGCTGAATTATTAGGATCCAAAATGATATCAAGCATTATTTCCTTCCTGTATTCCTTTATGGTGTTCTGCATGTAAAAATCAATATTGCACGACGGCATTATTTACAGACAATCATGTGCGTTTATAGAATTAATTATTCAGCGATAGGATTCGGAAGCTCAAATAATCTCATTCATTCAGTTTACCACCTTCAGTCATGTACTCCATGAATTTTATGGCGTAGATGCCAAAATCAAAACTAGCTGAATGGAAATAATGGGTTGTATTAGGAGAATAGATATAGATGTAAGTAAAATTACAATTTAAGATATTGATAGATTTTGAAGGGGACTCACCTATTTGGTTATATTGGAACAGTGACGTATGTGCGAAGCAGGCCGCTTTGTGTAGGCTCATACGTGGGGATGGGCCCTTTATCTATGTTTTCGATGTGTCTCCCTGAAAAGCAGTTAAAGTTAGAACGTTATACAATAATAATACGGGTTAAATATATTAAGGGAGACATGATATCTTTTTGTACCCATATGCATCTATCCTCATCCGTGATGTAGCAGGTGGTTTAAAGTGTACACTATTCAGTACAAAAAGCCTTTTCCCTGAGGCATCAAATGCATACACCCACCAGTGATCAGACATACATATGGGAAAAAACCACTGCAACAATATACAGATGTAACTAGGCAAATTACGTACAGGGATAAATAAAGACACATCTTACTTGTTCGGTTGCATTGATGTAAGTATTATGTTAAACGGCAAATAGACTTACCTAGCGTCTCTTTGCAGCTACTACCTTGTCAAAATACTTGGTATCAGCACCAAAGTGTTCTCCCAAACCCACATACACGGGAGTTGGATTGTCCTTAAAGCCCTTCAGATTTTTTTGGAAGCATGACCATTTTCTGTACAAACAAGACATGTGAGTGTTGGTAACATGTAAATATAAGATTGCTATAAAAGTTTTAATATCAGTATCCCCGGACACATGCAGTAAAAGTGACGCGTGAATCTTTTTGACACTAAGTCGTTGAACGTGCAACACATCCATTGCACGACCTGCATTGCCAGGTTTTCAAATATAAATTTGGCAAAATATGTGATTAAAACAAACTGAAGTGTGATGTTGGACTACATACGTTGTTATTGAGCCAACGACAGGCTTTTAACATGCACAAGTCCTTCCTTACCAAGAGGTCTACCATCATACAATGCCAATGTCTGCTAGTTATCGAGAGACATGTCTACAACCCATCTTCGGATCCATTTCTCAACATGCTCAGTGAGTTTTTGCCCCCAAAATTACGAATGAACGGCGCGAGGTAGGGACGGTGTGGGTTTTTCTGCCAGCTGGGTCATTCCAAGTGAGACTGAGGGGTGCTGTGACTCGGTGTGTAGCAAGAAGAAATTTTTGGAATAATAGTTTTGATCGGATCCATGCTAATGGGCTTTAAGCCATAACGCTGTTCAATATATGCCCATATCCTTTCGCACTCTGGATCTCACCGAGACAAGATGTCAGAATTACTGTTTCAAAAGTAACTATTGTTAGAGGGGGCAGTCTTTATGCATTTAAAAGAACCGAGACTAAATTACATTCATAATAGCCACAGAAAGGTTTCTAACATTCATTTTCCTTTTGAATTCACGAGAATAGTCTTCAAATCCTAAATATTGCACCAATGCTATTGACAGAGTCTTGGGTTCGGGAACTTCTGGGTCGGTTGGTTTCTCTGGAGTTTTTTCCCGGGTGATCTTGCCCTTGTCTCCCCCGTCCTGTGATGTTGAAGTGTTCCCGTTCGATCAATTTTTTGCGCAATCTCTTGGCAATGGACTCGTCATCGTCGTCATCCTTGTCAGATGCAACTAAACGTGCATCTGTGTGGACTAAGCCGTTGCTAACTCTCCCTGTTATCAGATCCCTGAATACGAAACACCCAACTAACCATACAGATGCACCTCAAATTGCTTTTAAATTAAACAACCAATGAAAGATACATTAATACAACATGTCATCAAGCAATTTAAAATCATGGCATCACCAGCTTAATTTAAAGATAAATTGTACTATACTCACTATTTTAAATTAAAAACTTGCAACTTAAAGATTTGTTCAAATGGTCACTTGTACTTACTTTTGTGGACTGTAAAGGTCTTTCTATCCGATGTGAGCCTTCTTTTTTGGTAGTTGGGTTCGTTGTGACCTTACCTGTGCGGCCTTTCATGACCCTCCCATTGTTCTTGCCGATGTTGATGCATTTCTGTTCAGAAAAAGCAGTTAGTCGATGACACATCCATGACAAACACATCCATATACTGTTGAAATAGAAGACACTACTATTACAGACAAATCCAAGGTGAAAGGCACATGCAATTAATTTTAAGAAAAAAAGATAGTTTTATTAAAAAGATCTCATAGACACATCAAGTAAAACAAGCAATGTACATAATGGAAAAAAGTGACATGTGCTGTTTAGGCTCGTTTTAGTGAGTACCTCAGATTGAAAATTTGATGCCATATCATTGAGTTCCTTGGTAGTCCACGCAGAAAGCCATGGCTTTGGTCTTTGACACTGCTCCAGTTCACCATGCTTTAGTCTCTGGAAAGAACACAGACACAAGTTATGTGTCGGGATACAAATGTTGAGACCAATTAAGTGGCATATTATATTAAGAAAATTACCAGCAAAACAAACATGCAACCCTCACAGGATTTGTTGTTTTTATGTTGATATTTCTCGATTGCCTGTTCTAGCCACTTGAAAATATGAAATGGCCAACAAAATCTCCCTGGATCAGAAACATCTAGAATTGCATGGATGTGCCACGGCGAGATGACGTGTTACACTGTCGAGCACAAGAACATCTTCAGGATGAGTAGGATGAAATGCCACCTGAACTCCACCTTGTCGGCTACAGTCTCCATAGAACAGTTATTGACGAAATCTCGTAGTTATATGGTTTTCATCTTGTGGAATTGTTTGTTAAGGGTCACATGAGCAATATTGTTGCCGTCGAAAGATGGGAAGTCATCGACTACAATATGGAGGTTTATTAATTAGTTTAAAATCAGTTGTACGATACAGATAAAAGAGGAAAAACATGGAAACTGAACGTATTGGTAGATGGAATGCTGTTGAATATCAAAAGCTTGTTTCAAGTTAATGCGGATGTGTCCAGCATCTACATCCAGCGTGCTTGTTTCAAGTTTGTAGGACCTTGCGAATGAAACCATGATGCTTGTTTAATAGGCCACTTTGTGATTAGCTTCAGGAACCCATATCCCATTGATTCTATCTCTGCTAGCTTTGCTTTGACCTAGTTTCTATACAGATTTTTCAACATATTAGTGATGTAATAGGGTGAGCATCTTGTCTCCAATAATTTCTGTTAACATAGGAAGCGACCATAAGAAGGAAATAGAGCCACAAATTAAAAGACAAACACATAACAGTGAACGATGGAGTACTGGTTTTTCCATCTTGCAAGGTGATTTTCAGCAACACATCAATAGTTAGGGACTTCCGACACTACCTGGGAATGCAAACAAATTAACTGAAAAGTGCAATCCAATGCAAGCATCCAATTAATACTAAATTAAACACACATTTCAGCTCAAACAACAATATTCCACATCTAGTTTGGAGACAACACCTTAATCATTAATCAAATTTCAACTAAACGCACAGTGGAAAGAGAAAAAAAACAACAAGGAACAATATATCAATACCAAGAGCAACATCAAACATTTTTAGATAGTTTAGACCATTGAACCTATAAATTATTAAATTATAAACCAAGATTCAACTTTTCGTTTTTTCCAAAACTTCCAAAACACTGAGAAAGCATCAACCAAATCAAATGTACAAGGGTAACAAGACATTAAATCACTCAATATCAACTTCTATTAATCAAATGAAAATCAATGAACACTTAACAAAACCAAATAAATTCAGTTAGTTTCAACTATGCAAATAATCTGAACCATGGAACATTGCAGGAAAATCAACTTTAATTAGAAGACACATCCATTATAGATACATCAAAAAAATCATTCAGTTTATTGGACTACAACTACTACTTTTTATCCAGAACTCTGAAAAATTACTCTTAGTTATGGGGATAACAACTAGCTATTTTTCTTCCAAAATGGCACAACATTTATTCCGTAAACTATCTTAAGCATTAAGTTGACCACATTCAAACCTAATTTTAATCCGGAAAGGAGAAAATAAACGAACTTATAATCCCGATTTTATCCCACAGTTGTGAATTCTCTAAACAAAAACAATTAATAACGCATATAAGAACTCTCCAGCAAAGCACAATGAATCGATAATCATAGAAAGTTCAATTCAATTCATATAATTTAACTTCTAACATTACATAAAAATAACATCCACAAATTCAAAAATGCATCTTATATGAATACCTAATTCTAGTATATGAACCCTAAACAGATCAGCCACATCCTTTGAGTACTGAAACCATGAATTACTACTAACCTTTTAGAGCAGTGACGCC
>NC_029785.2:4325206-4328340 GCF_000816755.2 Arachis ipaensis
GGGGTTGGTCAGGTATACGAGATGAAGTGGGATGGTGGTGCTTTCGCGGGACATGGAGAAGTCTTACGCGACGTGCGTGGAGGTAGAGCACGCGGAGTTGCGATGGTGACATGCAACAGTAGTGGTGGCGTTGCGTTGATCTCCTGAAGACCCGCAGTTGCTCGTCAATGATAGTGCCGGCGGCGCTGACTAAGGTTGATGCTGGCAATGAAAACAGGCACGAAGAAGAAGGTTGGATGGGCTGCTGTCGGGTTCTGGAGGGAGGTGTTGTTGAACGGTTAAAATTAGGATTAGTTAGGTTTACTATAGGTAATTGAGGTGAATTAAGTCTACTATGGGTAATTAGAAATGTGACTTTTCTGATGAAATGGGTTTAGGAGTCTAGCCCAATGAGAGTTGACAGGAGTTGGCTGGACTCTCTATTGATTATCTAGCGGGCTTATTAATATAATGTATATAATGTATTCTTGTAACAAATTAACGATTAATAAAGACCCTTAAATAGAATTCAGATTTGCGATAAAATAATCTTTAGCTTCTTGAATTGGGAGATATCGTGGACAAAAAAAAATAACAATTAATAACTCTATAATACTAAGTTTTTACATTTGGATATATTTTTTAGACGAATAAATAAATCATATTTCTCACTATAAAAGATTTAAATAATTATATATATTAATTCTATAACTATCAAAGATTTTATTAGTTTGACAAACATCGAGTAAACTATCCAGCAGTACTCGATGCATATACCGAATTAATTTATTTATAATTAGATTTATATAATATTAACGGCTCATCCTTAAACGCTCCTTGCTAAGTATGGAATGCTACATATCTTATTAATTTGTTAAATCTGAACTCTTTATTTATTATATTTTATTTGAATGGTCTGAATTTAAAAAAGGTAACTTGTTAATCAGATTAACCATTTTTTTATAAATTTTAGATTTTTTTTTTATAAATTTGTAATATTTTATACCAATTAGTTTAAAGTTTAATTATTTTTTGAATAAATTAATAAAAAAGTAATACAAATAATTGTTTACATATAATTGTATTTTAATTTTTCATTTACACGTTGAAAATAATTTGAAATAAAAGATAATGGACTTGTTGTAACTGCCATGTATTTTGTGTTTTGACTGCGTCGTCATCTGAGAATTACGGCGCCTTCATGGAGACCGGGGTTCTTCTACAGAATCGATTTTGTGTTTGGAGTTAGCCAACCAGTAGCGGCGACACACAGGCTTCTTCCTCTTCTATGGCAGCGGTTTTTTGGGCTTTGAAGGTTATTCATGGCAGAAATGGAAGGGAGTGGGTTCAAGAGCGTCAAAATCTGTGACTAACCAGAACGATAGTGGAAACACCGCCAACAAACAAAACAAAACAGTGAAGATGTTTGAAGACATCGCATCCAGAATAACAGAGTAATAGAAGAATTCGATCAAGTTTTCCTAAGTACTTTTGTGGTGTAAAGGTAGTCCTGTGTTAAAAGAGGGAATTATTTTTTTTTTGTCAGTGTTAATTTGTTTATTCAGCCCATAATAAAAATAGATAAAAATAATAATAATAATAAATAAATTTAATTTACTGATAATTTTTTATAATAAATTAATTTTTAAAGAGTACTGCACTCTTTACTTTACCTAAAATGCACTAACTTTCGCCACTATAAACACTCAAAACTTTTAATCTTTTATTCTCAAAATTAATTTTTTATTATTTTTTACCGATATGTACGTACTCTCCTGTGCTGGTGGTCCGCCGAGTGGTTGGTATAGGTTCGGTAGCAATAACTGTCCTCACCTTCAAACCAAACCAAACGCAAAAAGGTGATTGAGATGCTCTTAGAATCATAATATTATATCAAGTGTGCGTGATCAGTTGGTTATTGGGGCAATTATCATAATAAATATTTAATTATAATTGTAACGATATACAAAAGAATGATTGTAAGTAAACCTTAGATAGACAATGTATCAAATACTGCAAAATTTAATATGTGTATATCTTAATATTATTTTTGGTATAAAAAACACTTTTCATTAAGACTATTTGTCTCAATTTATGCATAATCTTCAATTGTTCTTTTTAATATTTCAATTTTTTATTTTTATAGAAATTAATTAAAATTGATTTAAATGAATTCTAAAACAAATACAAGAAAATTAGTTCAATCAACTATGCTAGGAATAGGATCTGTTGAAAGAAAGCGTAAAAAAATAGTACAATTTTGGCCAATTCTAAATATATTGGTTAGCAATGTTTATCCACCTTTTAATACAAGCACATCAAAAAATAAAAATAAATAAAAGTAAAATAAAATAAAAATTATGAGCTTTCTTTAAGATAGTACTCATCTAAAGAATTTTTTTTATTTTAGATAGGATAATAATTAAATAGACTTCAATTTTCATGGTACTATTAGTCTGGTACTATTAGTCACCAAAAGTTAGCTTCACATTTACATCTAATTACATAATATCAAATTATAAAAAATAACTATTTTTTATAGTTATCTAAAAGAATTAATGTAATTAAATAACTACATAAAATATTTTATATATTAGTATATTAAAATTAAACTCATATTTATAAACTAACAAAAAATCAATTCTCGTACTTAGTTTGTTAGTGGGATAAAACAAAAGTTTGTAATTAAACTATAATTAAATTGGAACTAGGCAGTTGGTTGTCACGAAGGAATTGTACACTATATATTAAACTTTTTAAATAAGTTATTTCATAAGAAATCAATTATGTTAATAACTTTTTCAACTATAGCATTTCATTCAGTTTTCACTTTCTAGAGACATTTTTAACTCTCTTTTATGCACATACATCATAGTGATTTTAGACTCTTGGTTAGTTTGTAGTAGCAGTCATTCAATTCATTTGGATTTTAGGGCAATCTTGTCAATATAAATGTATTTGAAAATACATATAATAATTAATAAGCATATAGAAACAAACTAAGCACAATGAGTTTAGTGGGGTTTAACTTTCACTTTCGAATCTGACTAATGTGTCTAAACACAAAGGGCCACCCATGGGCACACAACTTACACACAAACATATAAATTCTAATTAAAATATATTACAAAATAATTCTTAAACTCACATTTTAT
>NC_029785.2:4328843-4336715 GCF_000816755.2 Arachis ipaensis
TCTAATCCGCAAAGACTAACTAATAAACTGAATCCTAATTAAATCATTAATATTTGAGAAATAATAAAAGATGAGCTAAAACAACTTATAATTATCTTATTTAATTTTTATAAATTGTCGCTATAATCTCCAAAGACTAACTAATAAACTAAACCCTAATTAAATCATTAATATTTGGAAAACAATAAAAAATTAATTAAAATAGTATAAAATTATCTTATTTAATTTTTATTAATTATTATTACAATTAATACAAATTAAATAAAATAAGTTTGGACTGATATTTTTATTTTTTTAACATTTCCGATAATCAACATCATATCCCATTAAATTATCTCAGTAATTAATTAAACACTATTAGTATTGAATAATCCTTGTGGATGTACTTAATTATTTTTTCTTTGGCTAGCATGCACACATCCTTTTACGACTTACACCAGTACATACTATGTACCTATCTTAGTGTAATTTAATCTATTTAATCACTTGTCGATTAAATAATTAAAGAACTAATAGGGCTTGTTAAATATGGTTAATTCATGATTAGATTCTCCTTTTGGTTTGTGTAAGGTATTTAATGCCCTGCCGACTTGTACGGATGAGTGCGGTGATTGCAAATTTTGAGTGGGTCACTTTGTAGTTTCTGTACTTTTTATTTCGATCACAATCAATTTTTTATTTCTTAATCAACTTTTAAAATACCTTTTTACAGTTTTTAATAAAAAGACTATATTAACAAAGATAATTACATTAATAAAATAAATCAAAACCTTAAGTGTCCACTTGTCTTAAATCAATTTTGTTTTATATTTGTCCAACTTATTTACATGTTAATCGTAGTATATACTAATTTTTTTATAAAATTTATCTAACACACGATTTAGCAACAAAACTTATGAAACTCACCTACTAAATCGTAGTAAAACCTAACTAAAGGCCACGATTTAGTATGAATTTATTAGTCCAAAAATCCAAAAACCGAATTAGCTTGGAGGCGAACAACATAATACATTAATACCCTTTCACTTTCCATAATTATATATACAAAGGAAAGGCTAATACGAAACAAATCCCACGATTTAGCTGGAAAGATATATAATAAAAGGTTTATTCTGTTGATCTCTTTTAATTTTATTAAATTTTTAATTATATATATATATATATATACCCCAATTTTCATTTTGGTCCTCGAAAGATAAAGTTAATCGAAATCGTCATCGAAAGATACACGATTAGTCACGTTAGTCCTTCCGTCAGTTGGATGATGACGTGTCACGTTAAGTGCCACGTGGCATATGATGACGTGGGGGCTAATGCCACGTGTTACAAGATAATTGGTTGACGTGTCAGCTCAGTGACACTTGGCATGCCACGTGTCAGGTCAGTGACACGTGGCATGCCACGTGGCACTTGACATGTAAAATAGTTATTTATAATCAAAATAGTCCTTGAAAGTTTAGACGTTAGTCATTTTCATCCCTAAAATTTTAAAAATTAATTAAATTAGTCCTTATATAATTTTTTTATTTTTTCTTGATAATATTAAATTTAAAATATTTTTTGATACTACTAATTTTAATAGAAATGTAATTGACAATAAAAAAATTAGTAATTGTATCTTTTTTCTTAAAAATTTTTTCAATAAAATTATCTCTTTCCTTTAATTCTTGTCAAAATCTCTCTTATTCTTTTCTATTCTAAAACATTTTTCTTACATTATTACATTTTGCTGGAATATATATATATACTCAAAATTGAAATGTATGTATTTGTTAACCTAAACAAAGTTATATGCTCAAAATCAAAATTTATGTATGTTAACCTAAACAAAGTTAATAAAAATTTATACATCTTTTTTTTTTTATTATGGTATTACTTTCATTTAGGTTAACATACATAAATTTTGATTTTAAGCATATAACTTTGTTTAGGTTAACAAATACCTACATTTCAATTTTGAGTGTATATATATATATTCCAGCAAAATGTAATAATGTAAGAAAAAGATTTTAGAATAGAAAAGAATAAGAGAGATTTTGACAAGAATTAAAGGAGAGAGATAATTTTATTGAAAAAATTTTTAAGAATTTTTTCTTTTCAATTGAGTCTCTACATTATTTTTAATTTTTTAATTATGTTATTTTCATGTTAAAAATATTAAAATTAACAGAATATTTTTTTAAAATAAATGCGACCAAAGATCTAATTAGGTTTTTAATTATGAATATTTTTAATTTATGAAAAAATATTCAGTTAATTCTAATATTTTTTATACTAAAAGAAACCTAATTATAAAATTAAAAATAATGTAGAGACTCAATTAAAATATATATATATAAGAATCTAATTACAAATTTAGTAAAACTATAAAGAACAAAATAATTAAACCATAATAAAATCATATGAAGGCATGATTTAGTATTCATCTCCAAAGAATTGAAGAAGACAACCACAACCACGAGAGAAAGAGAGCAAGGGTGTCCATGAGAAAATAGAGAAGAAAACAACGTGATGGATTATGCAGATCAATTGGTTAGATGATATTCCGCACGTGATGGAATTCATAAATGAAGAGGTTTGTCAAATATTTTCTTTTTTCCATTTTTTTACATTTCATTAGGTTCATAGAACAAATTAGATTATACTATATCTGTTGATAATGATGTTCTAATTTAGGACCGGGAGTTTATGTTAGATTATTAACAGAGTATATATGATTGATTGTGATTATAACTTAGGTTGAGAGATATAAAGTTGTTATCAATATAAATTGTGTCAATGAAACATGTGAAATTACTTTAAACATGCTAATGTGAATTAGGTATTATATGTTTGTAACTGATTTATTTCTTTTAGTTTTGTTGCAAGGTTGTATAATTTTATAAAATATTTTATTAAACTTATTGAATATTTTGTAGGTGTACATGTTCTAAATATAAAAATTTTATTTTTTTTTGTCAATAACTTATTGTATTTTTTATTTGAGAAGGAAACAAAAGGGTAATGTTAGGTAGACAAAAAAAAAATAGTCAAAACTTGCCTTATTTAGCATTAATTAATTATTGCAATAATTAATGAATGATAAATAAGATAAATTATGACTATTTTTTGCTGATTTTTTTTTATTACCAAACATTTCCGAAAACAAAAATATGTCTTTACATGATTACATCATTCTTTACCTTCAAATGACTGGATTAACCATGTTGCTAGGCTTAATATAACTACATCCTAGTAGTGCATTATTTGGATCCCAATGTCTTGACAATTCAATCTCTCTAAACTTGAACAATTGCCCAATGTCTTGATTTAATTGCTCATGGGAAGAGATGGAGTTTGGTCACTGATTATACCACACACTTTCATAAATCAAAGTATTGGTAGGATTACATGTCACTATATCCATCCAACCCCCAACCTAATCCGATACGAGAAAGTATTTCTAGCATGATTTCCTCATTCCTCTCTCAAGGTTCCGAGGAAATCTAATTATGAACAATTTTTTCGTCGAGATAATTGTTCAATTGAATGAAGATTGAAAGATTTCTAGCAAAATCAAGAGAAAAGACAGAAGAATGAAAACTAGTATTGATCCATTAAATAACAATAGAGCTCTTTGACCCAATGAAAAGATTTAATTGTTCATTGCTCTATTCTAACAGAAAAGAAAGAAATTGCAGAAAAATAAAGATGAAGATTAAGAATTAAAAAACTAAAATTGAAACTTCAAAGTTCATAAATGAAAATTACAAACTGAAACTAAACTACTACTAAGGAAGAAAAGAAAAGAAAAGGAAAAAAAGTGTATGAGGGGAGGGGTCCGAAGACCCACTCCCAGTGGTGTGTGCCAGGGGATGTGTTTGTGCTGATTCTGGACTCCCCCTCCAATCCAGAATGAATTCAAATGCAGAAGTTGAGGCCTTTATATAGGCTTACAAACTGAAATGAAAGAGCAGATTACAATTGAATTAAAATTCCTAATCTAGATGCTTCTTGTGCCTTGGATTGAGTGATATTGATGGGCTCAGCTTGCTTGAAAAGTGAATGCACGATCAGGGCCTTTAGTGATGTTGCCAATGTTAAAAATTGCTCCCAGACCTTTTTCAGCGTTTAAATCAACGTTGGCATGCAAACGTTCACTCCAACGCTTTCCTGGTCACGCGTACGCGTGGGCAACGCGTACGTGTGACCCTTGGTTGTTAACATTGAGATGAGCGTTGGAGAAAACGTTGTTGGGCCAACGTTCTTCTCACGCGTGCGCGTGGGCGACGCGCACGCGTGGCTTTTTAATTCTTCGCATCTCAAGCATACGCGTGGGTGACGCGTACGCGTGGCTTGTCAATTCTTCGCTTCTCACGCGTACGGGTGGCTGTTGATTTTTCCAGGCTTCTTGTCGAGCACGTTGGGGGTACGTTGCCACGCACAAGGCAGTGTGCGTGTGCATACTGGCAAGAGAAAGTCTAGGGGGCCAGCACTTTTGTTAAAATTTGACCAGCACTTAACCATCAAAGAAAAAATGATTAATCCTACAGCATTAGATCTCATCTCACACCATTGAAAATATTGATGATGGCTAATTGATGGCTAAACATCACAAATTCTGCTGGCCCCCTAGCACTCTTCCACTGGCAAAATTTCCTTTTGTGCGTACGCACACTCACTTGTGCGTATGCACACTAGCAAAAATGTCCAATGCTAGCGTTTGTTGTGAGCGTTGGAGGCAGCGTTGGTGGGCTAACGTTCTTCCCACGCGTGCGGGTAGGCGACGCGCACGCGTGGCTTGTCAATTCTTCACATTTGACGCGTACGCGTAGTTGACGCGTACGCGTGGCTTGTCAATTTGTCCCTTCTGATGCGTACGCGTGGGTGACGCGTACGCGTGGCTACCAATTTTTCCATGCATCTTGTCGAGCATGTTGGAGGTAACGTTGCCAAACCAACGTTTCCTCCAACGTTGTTTCTTCATTTTTTCCATACCAGCGTTGGTTCATTGCCAACGTTCACCAACGTTGACACCAACGTTAGTTCTCCCTCCTTGCTTTTCTCTGCTTCTCTACTTCTACTTTGCCTATCATCAAACAAATAAGTGTATCAAAGTAATATACAAGACAATCTTTACTATACTGAGTGTGCTAATAATGCTCAAAATCATAACTTCATTTAGTGTGATCTATTTCATCATATTTACCCTGTATATTAACTAAAATTCACCTATGCTTGAGAGTTTGTTTCATGCAGAAATTTTTCATGCTTTTGCTCATTTATCAACAAAATTTGTATAAAAACTAAACTAAAATCTACTGAAATAACAACTAAAAACAGGCAATGATGCACCCGCATCACCCTCACGGCGAATTTGGGAAAGTATTTAGACGTGCCTTTAATACATGAGAAGTGAAATCAACAACATTTCCAGTTCATCCTTGACTGTATGCAAGCCAAGCTTTCTAGCTGGAATAAAAAATCTCTATCCCTTGCGGGGAGATGCACCCTTATCCAATCGGTGCTATCAACCATACTTAGCTATTGCATGCAAACTATGAAGATTCCTATGACAGTTTGTGCAAAAATGAACAAAATCTGTAGGAATTTCCTTTGGAGAAGTAGCGATGTAGAAAGAAAGGTTCTCCTCCTAAATTGGGAGAAAATCTGCAAATCGAAAGAGGAGGGTGGTATAAGAATACGAAGGCTGCAGGAGACAAATCAATTATTCCTTATGAAGTTAGCATGGGGGTTAATCCATAAAAGAGATGTCCTGTGGGGTTCAGGTGATGAGAGTAAAATATGGGAGAGGAGACAACACCATTTTAAAAATTTACAAGAAGGCCAGCAACTCAAATGTCTAGATTGGAATAACTAATGTCTGAGAGAAATTCCAAAAAAACCTTATTTGGAGGATAGGCGATAGGAAGAGCATCTCCTTTTGGGACGATCACTGGATCTCAGGAGTTCGGAAGCTTAGGGATCTAGCCACGTGTAACTTTGACGAGGCAAAGTTTGGAGAAAAGGTGAGTGACTATGTTAATATCCAAGGAATTTGGAATTGGGCTAAGCTTAGCCAGATCCTGTCTCAGAACATCTTAGAACATATAAGAATTTTAAAATTCTTCAACCCAAACATTTGTGCAGATACAGTAAAATGGCTATCAGCAGCAAATGACAATTTTTCTATTAAATCAACTTATGAAGTGTACTTTACAAAAAAAGAAAATAACAACTTATTGCTTTGAAAAATTAAATTACTTTAATGTTTAAAAGTCTTCAGTTGACTCCTTACACATAAAGTTCTGTTAACCAATAATAAGAGAAAATTTAAAAATTTCACAGAAAATGACGACTATCCAAAATACTGCAAAAAGGAAGAGACTTTGTTTCGTATACGTGCTTTTTTTTTTTCTTGTTTACCACTTAAAATTTTATATAATCATATTAGCTTATATTTAGGGATGGAGGCTAGTGTTGGAGAAGAGACAATAACCCCTCAAACTAAAAATTTTAAGGTATAAAGATTATTAATTTTTATATTAATTTTTTATTTTAATTTTTTAAATTATATTTTTATATTAATTATATAAATAAATAAAAGTTAATATTTAATTAAATATTTTAGATTATATATTAATTAAGAAATATAATATATGATTATGTAATTCATTAAAAAAAAGACATAATATATAATAAGAAGTAGCCTGGCCTAGTAGTAGTCAAGCTATTCTCCATCCCTTAAATTTTTTATTCGAATCCTACCATCACAGTCAACAACTGAAAAAAAAAATGGTTGTGTTGCCACAGTGGCAAAAAAAATATCTAAGTAATATATTGAGAAAATACTACTCTCTTTTCTTCCGATATATTAAAATGACACTTCTCTCTCCTCTATTTATAAAATGTATATTTCTTAATCTATTTTAAATTTTTTTGTGTTAACTAATGTTAATTTTATCTATTTTTAAGAAAAAATAAATTTTTTTTACAAAAAATACCATTAAACAAAAATTTTATTTTTTGTTATTAAATTTTGCTTAGCAAAATACTCTTTAATAAATTTTTTTTTTATTAATTAAATTGTATTTTTATAAAATATTATTATTCAAGCCTAGGTTATGATTCTGATAAAGAACATTCTCAAGTTACAATCTCTTTCCTTTTCTCTCTTTCTCTTCCTATTTCTGTTTCTATTTCTTTTCTTTTTTTTTTTTCTCTCTCCTCCCACCTCTCCATATAAATCATTATCACAATGAAAGTGTAGTATGCCAAACCATATTCTTCTTACTATCTAGCTAGTACATCTTGGCTTCACTCACTCACTCACTCATTCATTTGCTTGTGAAGCTTCTCTATATCTATCATCATTTCTATAGCTTTGAGAGTTAATAGTTTTCTCCTTTCACTTTTATCATCATCTATCACACATATAAATTAAATATATTGTTATTCAACTACTACTACTACTATATTAGAACCTTATCTTATTATTCTCCTCCTTACTATTCACAACTATAGTTCTTTCTTCTTATTTAATATATGGAAGAATTAAAGTTGAGAATAAGAAAGTATGAGGTTGAATCTGATGGAGCTAAAGTTGAAGAACTTGAGAGAAGATGTGAGGTAGGGCCTTCAGAAAGGGTCTTCCTCTTTACAGACACTATGGGTGACCCTATTTGTAGGATCAGGAACAGTCCCATGTACATCATGCTGGTATTGATCATATTCCATTTTATATAATAAATTAAACTATATATATACTATATAATTACTAATTAACACTACCATGTATATAATATACACCACTATAATAATTAATAATTACTTCATATGTTTTAAATTCAATTATACCCCTTTTCTTTTCTTTCTTTTCATGTATCATTCCAA